>NC_061812.1:40208674-40508674 GCF_021462225.1 Girardinichthys multiradiatus | reverse complement strand
GGTGGAGTGGGACTGGTGCGGTTCTGGCCCAGTTCATAGCCTGGTGGCGCCAGCACCAAACAGGATCCTCCAAAAACCTCTTCTATCTCCTCCAACAGAAGGGGAGAAGGCAGGGTCTCTATGTCCTCCCCATACAAGATTCTGGCGTCCTCTCCCTGCTGCCGAATCCACCCAAGTAGATTGGCAGCCATGTCTGCTCGGTCCTGATTATGGCTGGTTCCTACTGTCAGTGTTGTGGGTTTGGTGGCAGGACCAAAATGCAGATCACGGTGAGGATAATCTGCATTGTGGTAATAGTAGAAACAACAATTACAAGTATGTAGCTGGACACTAATCATTGTGTTTTTACATTTGCATGTGGGTTTGCCAGCAGTCCTTGTCTGCTTACTAATACAACAGTGTCGTAGTTAATTTGGTTTTACATGGAGGTTAGTGGGGGCAACACTTTCAATGTAAAGCTTGTTGAATAATTTATACTGTAGCTAACCTAATCATAAAACTACTGCACAGAAAAGAGATAACTAGAAAATTTCTGAAGAAATTTAGACGGGGCCTGCCTCTTTGTGTGTGCTTCTCGGACCAAAGCCAAACTGTGGCCGAGTTAAGCTTATGCCTCCTTGCATTGCCATGGCAGGTCCCAATAAATATACACAATAAGAAATCCAGTTTAGACGTGGATAATAATAGAGGTGACTCTTTGCAATAGCGCTGGAGGCAGTGAAGCAAGCCCATTCACTCATCTCCCTTTATTGCCATGACAGGCCTCAACTAAGGAATGTTGAGGCTTTTCTTCTGTAAAGATGAGTAAATTTTATTATGAAAGGATAAAGCAGACCAATTTCCATTACTGAGTCCCAGCAGTAGTGTTATGACCAATGCTGCAATTATCGCTGTGTTAAATATGAAGATGTTTATTTTGTAGGGTATGTCTGAATGTTATTTTGAAAGTCCAGTATAGATGTCCTTTCAGGTCTGGCGTAGTTCCACTAGTTATATAGAACCCGGTTGCAATTCTAAGTCCATTATGTATGCTATTATCAGCTAAACAAATTACTAATAACTCTGAAAGACTGAGGCTTTTATTTCGAAATTTTCAGTAACCTTATTTTAAAAGGGCCAACATAGTCTCATTTCCTACACTGGGTAAGCTCCAACATTAGTGTAAAGCCTAGTCCTGCAATGATCCATTGTTTAAAATGTAAAGGCTTTTATTTTGTAGAGCATATTTTGTCTTCTTTTGAAAATCAAGCATGGTTATCCTGTCAGGTCTGGGTTACTTCCATTAATTATATAGAACCTGCTTGTTCTTCTGAAATCATTGTGTGTGCTATTATCAGCTTTAAAAAATCATTAGTAACCATGGAAGGTTGATGAAAGAAATTGCCCTTTAGGGTTATTCACTGTTGTCTGGGTGTTGGAACAGCAGTATATGCTGTTTACATACCCCACACAAAATGGCCGCCATGTAGTTGCCTCCTATGAAGATGGTCAAAGGGCTAGGGGTCGGGTCAGGTTTAAGCCATAGAAATGAATGAAAATGAATGGAAGTCAATACAAAGTCCTCAAAAAGATAGTAATCCTTGTATGTGTGTGTGTGTGTGTGTGTGTGTGTGTGTGTGTGTGTGTGTGTGTGTTTCCAAGTGTGAAACACAGAGAGAATAGAGGCAGAAAGAAAGACAGAATCACATCCAGACATATACAGTAGGAGATACACAAAGCTATAAATAGAACAGTGAGGAATGAATCAGCCAATCAGCAAAGAGCGTCAGTGTAACTTGACACCTGCTGTTTCTCACTCACGCAGCACCTCACTCTGTCTGCCTCTGGGCTGGCTTTATAACATGGAGGTGCATGCTCCCGAACGACCACCCATAACTCGGAAACCGTAGGGGCTATTAACGTCATTCTTGGACCGGTTTTATCAGAACGGACAGGGGAACAATAATATCCATCCTTTTTTGTTGAAAATATAATAATAAAGACACAACACTAGGTGAAAAGAGAGGGAAAAATGGAGAAAAAGACAAAAATGCCTGAACATGCTCCCGAACAAAGTCTAATATCTCAGAAACCGTACATGGTATTTGAAACATTTTTGAACTGTGGGTGAAAGCCATCCCTCGTCCCCGATCATGGAGATTTTCATACCTCTATGTCATTCACAGTATAAAATAGGATGATGGAAAAAAATGGTTTTGCTCATGGACTACTGGTCAAACTCTCATTGAAAATACATGGGAGAAGGCCTACAGAATTCCTCTGACTCTTGGCGAACGAGGGGGATTTGACCGAAAACCGTGAGACCTAGAACAATTTCAAAGATATTGTGTGAAAGCAGAGGCCCGACCCTACAAACTGACCGAAAATGGTGACTATAGAGCAAAATTTGTGGCCGTGAGGGTGAGTTAAAAAGAATTTTTTCTGAAAGAAAACCCACTTTTTACACTCTGGTAACTTCCATCTGCACTGTAGGAGTGGGATTTTCTCGAAAACTTTGTGGCGCTTGAAGCCTAATTTTAGTAAAACCGTAGCAGTTATCAACAAACCGTTTTCACTTCTGAAAAGCCTCTCTAAAAACTGAAAGTTAAACTGTGTTTCTTGGTGAAAGTATGGCGATACAGCAGAGCCTCAAAAACAGTGAATTTTGAGGATTCCTTCGTCGCCTGACTCCATTAATTTCTGTGGGATTTTGGGGGGTGGTTTTTCGTTAATTACATCGCCATGGTAACTCGAAACGCCAATAAAAGTAATAGCACACATCTTGAGACCAAGCCGGACTTTTTGATATATATATTGTGGGGTGCGCGCTACGGTTCGGGCCGCATTAAAGGAGACGGAATAATAATAAATAAAGAGTTCAGTTTAGAGGTGTAGAGTAATACAGGTCCTTCTCAAAATATTAGCATATTGTGATAAAGTTCATTATTTTCCATAATGTCATGATGGAAATTTAACATTCATATATTTTAGATTCATTGCACACTAACTGAAATATTTCAGGTCTTTTATTGTCTTAATACGGATGATTATGGCATACAGCTCATGAAAACCCAAAATTCCTATCTCACAAAATTAGCATATTTCATCTGACCAATAAAAGAAAAGTGTTTTTAATACAAAAAACGTCAACCTTCAAATAATCATGTACAGTTATGCACTCAATACCTGGTCGGGAATCCTTTTGCAGAAATGACTGCTTCAATGCGGCGTGGCATGGAGGCAATCAGCCTGTGGCACTGCTGAGGTCTTATGGAAGCCCAGGATGCTTCGATAGCGGCCTTTAGCTCATCCAGAGTGTTGGGTCTTGAGTCTCTCAACGTTCTCTTCACAATATCCCACAGATTCTCTATGGGGTTCAGGTCAGGAGAGTTGGCAGGCCAATTGAGCACAGTGATACCATGGTCAGTAAACCATTTACCAGTGGTTTTGGCACTGTGAGCAGGTGCCAGGTCATGCTGAAAAATGAAATCTTCATCTCCATAAAGCTTTTCAGCAGATGGAAGCAAGTGCTTCCATCTGACTGTGGGTACTTGACACTGGACTTCTGGCATTTTGGCATTTCCTTCTCCCCAGTCTTCCTCCAGACTCTGGCACCTTGATTTCCAAATGACATGCAGAATTTGCTTTCATCCGAAAAAAGTACTTTGGACCACTGAGCAACAGTCCAGTGCTGCTTCTCTGTAGCCCAGGTCAGGCGCTTCTGCCGCTGTTTCTGGTTCAAAAGTGGCTTGAACTGGGGAATGAGGCACCTGTAGCCCATTTCCTGCACATGCCTGTGCACGGTGGCTCTGGATGCTTCTACTCCAGACTCAGTCCACTGCTTCCGCAGGTCCCCCAAGGTCTGGAATCGGCCCTTCTCCACAATCTTCCTCAGGGTCCGGTCACCTCTTCTCAATGTGCAGCGTTTTCTGCCACACTTTTTCCTTCCCACAGACTTCCCACTGAGGTGCCTTGATACAGCACTCTGGGAACAGCCTATTCGTTCAGAAATTTCTTTCTGTGTCTTACCCTCTTGCTTGAGGGTGTCAATAGTGGCCTTCTGGACAGCAGTCAGGTCAGCAGTCTTACCCATGATTGGGGTTTTGAGTGATGAACCAGGCTGGGAGTTTTAAAGGCATCTTTTGCAGGTGTTTAGAGTTAACTCGTTGATTCAGATGATTAGGTTCATAGCTCGTTTAGAGACCCATTTAATGATATCCTAATTTTGTGAGATAGGAATTTTGGGTTTTCATGAGCTGTATGCCAAAATCATCCGTATTAAGACAATAAAAGACCTGAAATATTTCAGTTAGTGTCCAATGAATCTAAAATATATGAATGTTAAATTTTCATCATGACATTATGGAAAATAATTAACTTTATCACAACATGCTAATATTTTGAGAAGGACCTGTATGTGCCTCCATCTCTGGATTTTCTGTGTTTCTGTAATTAAAAAAATGTATTGAGGTTTTACTTCAATTTGGACAGAACCTATTATGTAAACCTTATTTATGCTGGTCTGAGATTATTCATTATCAGTTCTACCAGTTTAATAGTTAAGCGGCCATAAATGTAAAATGCTGAAATGATATGATTCTGGCTATTAATAGGTACATGTTCTATGACCACAACAGGTGAAACAGCTGTCTGTGCATGTATTGTGTGTTATGGACACATAAAGTTACATCTCACATCTCCATCTCGCTCTGTTTCCTCAGACAAGCCTTAAATGACTTGGAAATTGAGTTCTAGAGACTTCCAATAAAACAGATACAGCTTGGAGGAGGAAAGAATAGACTCACTTGTCTGTTTCCCTCTTCAGACAAAAGCTGGGCAACAAATGAGGGTAGGTCCCTCACATAGGAAACAAGCTTTTCTGAAAGGGAATTAGGATTTAAAAATGGAAATCTCTCAATATATTTTCCAACTCCTTTGTGGGGAGTACAGCCAATGTTTTTCTTTTTCAGTTTAAATCACTTTTTCCAGAGCAGGAAATAACGCCTATACTACCGGTCAAAAGTTTGAACAGTCTTTCTCATTCAATTAAATCAGAAAGTGTGTCCAAACTTTTGACGGGTAGTTTATATTAGCTGATATGTTTATCTGAGTACATTTCAGTAATTTGACAACACCCATCTTTTTGTCAACATAATCAGTGTACGGGTAGTTAGATTTAATATTAAGCTATTACTTTATTGTACTTTGTATGCCAATCTAAACCAGTGACTATCTCATCAGCATTTTCCCTTCTCAAGGTACCCTGTTGGAGCATGTGGCTGCCGGAAGATAAACAAATGATCTCAAATCAGAGGTACAGAAGAGCAGATCACTATTTAATATGAATATAATGTCTGTGTCTAGTGTGATCCACTGACTTTTCTAATCGAGATGTGAAGCCTTCTGCAGAGCCCTGAGAGTTGACATGCTAAACCGCAAACACTGAGGTCAACCTCTCTGAAATGTATTGAGTTTGCATGTAACCTTACTAGGCAGAGGCTAATGGCGGTTCAGGTTCAATGAGGTAATGAACCCCCCTAGTCACACAGTCACCGCTGATATAATCTGTTGAGTAATTGGCATGCAAAGGACCAGTATGTTGTGAGGAAAGCTGCACTGAGGGTGTCTGGTCAAGACATTCAGGTTTACCATTAAGAGAAGTATTTGTAAAGGGGAATGTTGACTGAATAGGGGGCTGCAGTTTAATTACAATCTGGATTAAAAAAGTTATGTCAATGATTTAAACTCCAGCTTTTAGGTACTTCAGCATGACCCAGTAAGTGGAGTGCACACGAACACCTCAGATTTCACCCTTCATCTACTTTAACTGCTTTTCTCCAGCTCATTTTAAAATGTATTCGCCAGACTTTTGGGTATTGCCCAAAAACCCTCCTATTCAGTGCAATAGTGGTGTCATGATTTTCCTCATATTAATACTACAGTGAGGTGGAAATGTGTTTGCTTCCTTTGTCCAGTCTCAGATATGATCAATGTTCATGATTCAGTGATAAAAAAGAGACTGGTACAAAAAAAGGTCCAAGGTCAAAGTCATTGCTTATCAAAAAGAACACAAAGACCTGTCTCACAATTGGCAAACATATTGATACTCACTTTTGAGAATATTCTCATGGACAGATGAGACAAGAGTGGAAATTCTTGGAAGGTGTGGGTCATGTTACATTATAAAATAGCACCATACTAACTGTTGTAGAAAATTTTTATTTTCTAAAGAAAGAGAACGATGATAACCATTCAATCAGCTTTATTAATTTAGCCTTAAGGGAGACAAGACAGGTCTTGCAGCATCAGACGTGTTAGTGAGCAGAGCTGAGACCAAATCCGATGAGACAAAGGCTGACACCTCCTTATATCAGTTTGGCAAAACCCCATGTGGCCTGGCACCCCCTCTAGGAAAAGCAGAGGTGAGAATCAGCCTAACTTCCACACAGACATTTCGGCTTCTCTGCAACAAATTGTTTGTTGAACCAGCAGGGGTTCCAGCGACAGGAAGAGAAACGAGACACCTTTTGTTCAGGCACATTTCCCCTTTAGCTTGTAAATGCTGTGGGGATGACCAGCAGGATGGGGCAGAAAGGAAGGTGGAAGCCATTGTCATTTCAGACTTGGTTGTCACCTTAGAAGGACAAAAGCAATTTAAATTATTTCATTACATAACAGTCAAAAATGGTGGTGGCAGAGTCATAGTTTTGGGCTTATTTGCTGCTTCAAATCCTTGATGATTTGCCATAACAAATAGAATCCATAAAATCCAAAATCTCAAGGAAAATCTTGAAGGAAATTTTAATCAGTTTGTGACCTTAAGCTCAAAAGGTCATTGCAGTAATACAATGATCTGAAACACTAGCAGTCACCTCTGAATGGCTCAACTAAAACAAAATTAAGATTTTGAGACGACTATTCAAAGTGTAGAGATAAATAGGATTGAAATGCTAGAGCCTGACCTTAAGCAGGCTAACTTTGCTTGTAAAGTCTACAATGTGACTGAATAAAGAAATTCTGCACAGGGTAATGGGCCAACATTTCTGCACAGCAATCAGGAAAAGACTTGTGACAACTAAATAGGAGTTTTATGGATTTCTTTGAAGAAAGGCTTTTTTGTTTTTAATTAGAGGAAGTCCTTTTTACTGCATTGTTGCAGTACTAGGTACAGCCATTACTGTTACATTGAAGGTTGCATTAAATGTTGATGAAACTGCAACATGTCAGTATGATGAAATAATATGATCAATAAGTGATATTTCCTTGTCTTTGGAAACCTGCACAACCAGCATTCCACGTAAAATTAGCAAATTCCTAAAGAAAGATTTTGGCTTGGTAAATAAGTGAGTCTTGTTTGGTCAACAATCTGCTGAAAAACACAAAATCTCTTCATATTGTTTTACTGGAGGAGGTTATGTTTGTGAATTTCACTAATATGAGCAAATGTAGCGGCAGCATTTATTTTCTGTGTTCATGTGTTTTATCTACACAAATATTCATGTGTTTCATTCTGTGTTCATGTGTTTTGAACTCTTACTGTAAACAGCTCCTGCTGTACACAGACTGAAGAGGAGAAAAAAACACTCTTCATCAACAGAAACGATCTGCAGCAATTTAGCAGCGCAGGAGGCAGGCAGGTTTCTCCTGCTGTAAGAAAATGGATGTTCTTTAAGTGCTGAAGAGTAATTCACTTGCAGGGCAAGTTGCCCTCTCTGAAGACAGATGTGTGTGCACAACCCCAGGGAACATTAGCAGGCAGTTTCAGAGGAAATACCCCTTTAGTTTAATGCACTGCTCACAGATGTATTGAAGCTTTGAACATTTTCACAGCAGTGCAATTAATATTTTGATTATGACTCTTACATCAAACCAGATGTTAACATACACTGTTTAAAAAGACACATAACCTTTTTTTCTCACTGTCTAACATTAAATTAGACCAAAAAGTTCCTGTTTTAGGTCAGTTAGGTACAAATTAGCTCATGGACAACAACGTTAATGTTTTGGCGAGACAGACACAAAGCCAAAGCCTCAGTCCCATTGGAAATGTATGACCATAAATCCAAGGGTATGTGTGTGAGCAAGGCAGCATAGAAACCTGACTCTGTTACACCGGTTCTGTTAGGAGGAATGGGACAAAATTCCAGAAAATTATTGTGAGAAGCTTATTGAAGTATACCCAAAGGTCTGACCCAAGTCATACAGAATAAAGAAATTGCTGCCTAAGGAAATGTACTGTATGTAAAACCTGACTTCGAAGAAGATTAAAATACTCCCTTACTGTTATTTCTGGCATTTAGGGAATAGAAATTATGTTGACCATCCTAACACATCTAAATTAGGAAAGATTAAGTTTGATTTTGTGTTGGAGAGCGAGGAAAAAAAAAGAAATCATGTCTCTTGTTATATATGTAAATAGCTGGTTTCAACTGTAAATGCAGATTTAGATCGGCACTGTCACCAGATGGCTCTAAACAGCTTCCTCCTAAGACATAATGATTGTGACCTAGAGGATCCTGAATACAATGCTTTTCCATAACCAAACAAGAAAGTACATGCCATAGTAAAAACCCATGTGAAAAAGATAAAAAGAGAGCAAATAGTTTCCTGCTCATGCTGGCAACCACAGATAAGGAAAAAAGAAAAGAGCCCTTTTGCTCATCAAGCTAAATTCCTTCGTGCACAGTGATGCCCTTAAATTGTGTGCAGTGGACCATTGTTCCTACAGGGTGCCCAGGGAGATAACTTTTCAGGAGCTAACAATGTCCTCTGCAGACCAGCCATTGGTTGGCTTCTAGTGTAGGTGAACAAGGGTGGTGTTGGTGAGCAGCTGTCAAGAAACCCTGTAATTGGACCCCCATTGCACCCTTAGACCTGCCCATTTGGCCTGTTATGATTGAGGTCTGTCTCGACTACACCTCTGCAGTCGCCGTCTCCATTTGACCCAGGGCGCTCCCTTTTACACGAGGACAAAGCGGGCACTTAATGACTTTTCACGAGTCCACCCGCAACTCTCCAGCGTGTCACATTCCCCCATGTGGTTTTTGATCTGTGATGTTTTCCATCCCTACAGTGGCATGGGGAGCTCTACAAGATGACAATAACTGAAATTGTAGAATTATATTGTTCTGTTTCTATTCAGGGCATAGAAAGCCAAATGTGTGAGGGCCCAAAAAAGAGGAAAGAGACCATTAGAAGTGAGGTGGGGCTACAAAGGGTGAGACTGGAGAACTGGGTACAGCACAGATTGCAGAAGTATTTACAGTACATCTGTTGAACCTCTTATCATTTTGTCCTGTTGTAACCATTAACTTCAGTGTGTTTTATTTTGATTTAATATAATAGATGAGCACAAAGTGGATAACTATAAAGTGGAATAAAAATGATACATGGTTTTAATTCTTTTTAGGGATGAAGTTGTGAAGAGGTTTAATGCAAGGTTAGGTTATAAAACAATATTCCAATTTTTGAAAATGCCATTGAAAACAGATGAATCCATCATCTGAACATGAAAAGATTATGATACAACTGCAAACCTATTAAGACATGGATGTCGGTCTAAGCTAAGCAAACCGTCAGGTAGTGGTCAGGTGACCATAGGCATTGGCTTTGAAAGGAAGATCTGCCCACCTGTTCTCTGCTCAGATATCGGTCCTTCATTAGCCTCCTGTGCTGTAAGTGCCAACCTTTTGTCTCCGCCATCCTGGTTGTGTATCCGGTCCTTTTGTAACACACGCCTCCTTTCTGAAATCTAGTGTAGTTTTTCGGGTGTTATTAGAGCAAAATGCGTTCTTCTCCCTACCCACTTCCAGTTCTTTACTGTGTTTGGGTCTAGCCAACTACACCAGCTATTGTGAAAAGAAAGTTGCATTTGCAGTTTGCCACAGGCTATGTAGAAAACATACCAAACATTTGGAAGAATGTACTCTTGTCAGATGAGAACAAAGTTGATACTTTTGGACTACATTCAAAATGGTATGTGTGGGGGAAAACATTATACTGTGCATCTCAATACACACTCCCCACTGTGAAACATGGTGGTGGCAACATTTTGCACCTTTTCAGCAGGTCACATGAGGTCCAGAATGATCTTGACAGGCACCCTTTTATTACCTACTACACCCTCAACTTAACAGACCTACCATAAAACAGAGGCAACAAGATCACATGTGCAGTAACGGAACATCAAAACAACTAAAATATCCTAATACGATCTAAAACATCTAAAACAAATATCAGTTTCTGGATTTCAGTTTCCAGCATTAAACCCTGAAATGCATAGTTTACTTTCCCCTTTCTCAAACAATAAATATACTTTTCTGGAACCTTTTAAAGAGTTCAGGCTTCCTTTAGTCTGAACACAATGCAGAGGAAGAGACAGGGCCACAACATGTACTATTATATTCTTTAAAATATCAATCTCTTATAACTCATTTCAAAGATTATTAGGTAAACCGTTGCTTGTAGTTACTATCTATTTAACTATTTGTTTTGTTCACTGGACAGGCCTTTATTGTGTTTCAATATGAGTAATGGCCTAGATTATAATGGATAAAGGTAAACACAGGGCAATCCTGGAGCAGGACAATAACCCTAAACACACACCCAGGGCTGCAATCGAATTGTTTATTCCAAAGCATATTCACGTTTCAGAATTGCCCAGTCCAATTCCAAACCCAAATCCAATCCAGAAACTGTAAGATTTCAAAAGTGATGTTCACAGACACTGTCCATCCAATCTTCTTAAGCTTAAGCAATTTTGCAAAGAAGAATAAACAAAAAATCCAATCCCTAGATCTGCAAAGCTAGTACAAATTCAACCAAAGACCAGTAGCCAGTAGCAAATGTTCAACACACTTTTCCGATTTGTAGTTATTTAAAAAAATCTGAATGCTGAATTTCGCCTTCATTTCTTAATTATATGTTATTTTGTGTTGGTATATCACATAAAATCCCACATAAATACATTAAAGTTTGCTGTTATAATGTGACAAATGTGAAAACGCTCACTTCTGAGACTGTAAAACAGTAAATGAGTGTAAAACTGTGGGCCAGCCACAAAATCTCCAGCTGTGTAAGTGTTTGCTGGGTAGAACAGCTATTTAATATTCCTGCTCTCCAAGTCTAACTCTGTCAAAACAGGACATTCAGACGCATAACACCTGGAAATGGAATCTAATTGGAGCTAAATCCTATTTGTTGAGACGGTTGCATATCGATCCCTTCCTCATTCAGCTGAAGTACGTGATGTTCTAAATGTATCCCTGCCAGGACAAACAAATGGTGAATTACCTGTGAGTGCACCGTGGCTTGCTGCTGCCCCAGCTTTGGTTGTAACACCAGGTTTACTGTGACAACTGCGGGCTGCAGGAAGGGAACAAGAAAGCTGAGCTCACTGTTGTTAGCCACAACTGTAAGTGAATACATCCGACATAGATATATTTAGTTGCAGAAACACAAGAGATTAATTTTCTAAAATGCTAAAAATGTTTCAACACATAAACTCCAACATGTTGTGAATTCCCTTTCCCTTCATGTGTTAGTGTGAAGGATATTTATATTCTGAATTTTGTTTGGCTGTCTGTGATCTATATGTTATCTCCAGGTTTGTATGTTTCTGTGTCGTTTAGTAAGGATCATCTTAGGTAGTTATTTTTCTGCCTTTTTGCATGCCTTTTTGCATGCTCCGTGTCCATGTGTTACTTCTAGATTTTTTAATTTTATTATCTATGTTTTTTTTTTATCCTTCTTTCTATTGTAATCTACTTTAATGCAAATGCTTCCTGTTTGTTCTGTTCTCTGTCAGATCATTCCTGTTCTTTGTTCTCCTTCTGTACTTTACCACGCAATGTTCAGAATGTGTTGGTTTTAGTTGCTTGGATTTGTTTTTAACTAAAAAACTGATTATTTACTTCTCTTAATCCTGTTGTCTGCATGTCAGTCCTTTGCTTTTTTAAATCCCCTTTCAGATCATATGTCAGGGATAAGCACATAACTAAGGCTGCATCTTATTTTGGTAGCTGATAATCTATTAATAATTTTCCTAGTCGACTAGTCAACAATTATTTTAATCTATCTCTGCTTCCTGTGGGCCCACCTGTTCTCAGAACTGATACCCACCTTAGAGTTGGTCAAGCATGACTGTATTGTCATGCACTCAACAGACACTTTTTATGTGTTCATGAACATAAAAAAAGGTTTCAAAAATTGCAGATAATATATGAAACACTATATGTTCATTGTAAAACAATTCAGTCCAGGTGTGTATAAGTTTACGCTGGATAAATGTAGTCCACAGTTGTAAAAACTGGAAAAACCCAACTTTGTCTAATTCAACTTTTTACTTTTACTCCCCACTCGTTAGCATCTACAGCTGATGCAGTTTTTGCACAGCAGATATCATTCATTATCCCTTGTTAAAACTGACATCAAGAACCTTGTACAAATAATAACATTAAAAAGTTGTAAAAACATGGTTCTGAACTGCTGAAAATAAAGGCAGGTAAGTATGTGGCTTTTCTGAGTGGGGATAATATTATGTGAAGAAGACTGAGCTTTTACTGCAACTATCTGTTAACAAGACCATTCATAATAGCTTGGAAAACAATGGAATATCTGTCAAATTGACTGAGAATAAAAAATGTCTAAATTATATATAAACATACTGTCCATATCACTGTCCAGGGTAAAAAAAATAATAAAAGTTGCCACTCTGACCCCGCCTGCTATGCGTAAATTACCTTTTTTCCCCTGTTTTTCTTATGACTCATTGACAGGTTTAGTGAAGTTGACAGTAATTATATGGAATACTATAGAAATAAACGTGTAAATTGTTTTGACATAAGTTTGAAATCTAATTTCATATTCTCAACATAGCCACATGTTAGTCCACGTCTTTTTCAACAAAAGATCCAGGGCTATAAAGAACATATCAGCAAAGGTCACCTGATTATGATCATAATTAATAATCTCCATAAAAAGCAACCCACATATTTGTGTTGTTTTCTGTGCATTCTTTTGGCTCGTGATGTTGCTGAAAAAGGTCCTGGCCACTGCAGAGGGACCCGCTATTGCCTCTGTGTTTTTGCCTGGAATACTTTCAGCACAATGAAATATTGATGGCACTGCGTCCTGCCTCAGCTGGAGCATTTTGGGTGCAAATCCTAGGGATCGGCATTGACTGGGAGGCACCAAAGGCAGACTCTTCGAACTGGTCCAAGCAGAGCTGGCCGGCCTTGGTTGGTTTTCAGTCTTTCCTCTTTCACAGCATCCACCCCAATCTTCCGTCTTTGTAGTTCTTTAGGGAAACTGAAAACAGAGCACTGAAGGCTGTGTTATTTGGCAACAATTACGTCAAGCATAACTCTGCCTCCTTCAAGAGTTTGGGAGGAAAATTCAAACTTCAATTTTCAAGCAGTTTGTAGAAAATTGCCTGTTTTGGCCCTGTTTACAAAAATATTTAGAAATTTATGGAGATTCATACCCCATGTTACATTTGCTAATAATTATATAGTTATTTGACAAACTAAAGTAGTCTTCAAATTACCTTCAAGACATGTTGTCATCCTAAGCAATTAAAATCAATGAGAAAAAAACATTTTATATCTCCGTACCTGTTTTGTCTTAGACTCTCTGCCCTTCTTAATGCAAGACCACATTATGTTTCATCAGAAGTTACTTTGAGCTGTTTTAAAAACCTGAAATAAGTTCAACACTCTAATACCACGAGTCTCAAAAACTCAAGGTGACACTGCAGAATTTTTACTAAAGAAAGGATAACACCACAAATGCGGGGCTGTGGAAATTCATTGTGGAAATGTTGCCAGGAGAAGGTTAGTGACCTTGTATGTTCAAGCAGTGTGTTATCATGCAAGGAATAACAGCATTGAGTTTGTGAGGAAAACAGTTTTAAAAATACAGCTTGTTCAGCTTCAACTGTTAAACTGGAACTGGGGTTGTCTGGTTGTTGAGAGCTAAGTGAGACTTAAATGGATGACCTTTCCGAGATCACAATCAAATGAAATTGCCAAAAGGGTTAAAAGAAGGTAATTTCACTTTTTTTTGCTGTTCATACAGTATAATGTAGGTCTTGATATTACCAAGTTGGAACACCATCTCCCTTCAGAACTAACCTAATTCCTTGTGTAGAAAGATGATTTTGATGTTTGAGACACTGTGTTAATAAAGGTATGGACCGCTTAGCAATTGATTTGACCGCTCGATTTGAACTTTAGCTAGCTGTCTTTACATCGGCAAAATACATTCAGTTGCTGCCATGTGTCTGGCTAAGTCACTATTTTTGTTAACATGCAACTAAATAGGTGCTGCTAAAAAAATAGCAGGTGAGTGTATATTATATTTATAATAAGTGTTGTGCACAAACGCGTGAGTGGAGCTCATATTGACATCATTTAAGGGCGCACAGTTTGGAGGTCACTAAAAGATTTACACTGTAATTTTTAGGGGCAAACACTATTTCCAATCAAGGTGCGACTGCATTTTCAGTATTTTATTTATAAAATATTTTTTAAATCACGCAAAATTTTCTTTCCACTTCACAATTGTATACCACTTTGTGTTGGTCTTTCACATAAAATTCTAATAAAATATATTTATGTTTCCGGTTGTAATGTGGCAATACAGGGAAAATTTCAAGGGGTATAAATACTTTTACAAGCCAGTGTATGTTGCTGTAAATTTTATAACTGTCCCTGTTTACAAAGTTTCATGTGCAGCAACTACATACTGCATGTGGAAGCAGCTTAAGATGTAAGCAATAAATGTTTATACTTATTACCCAATGTAGTCTTTGTTTGACATTTTTCAGCACATTTCCAACTTGCAACTCTTAAATCACTATTAATGGTTATTGAAAATGTCTTGTTAGAATGAAGGTCTACCATCAACACAGACGTGTTCATTTTTTCAAGATAATTGAAAAACTTTGTCAAACCTTTCCTGTTACTGTATAATTCTGTTTAATTCATTCGAAATCTGATAATTAACTTTACTAAAGCATGTTGTATGTAAAAAAAAAAAACAACAACAAACTCTTAAGCAAAAATCATAAATTGAAAGTACATGAGGTTTGATAATGTCTTAGCAGATCACGGAGAACATTGGAGAGTGCTGTGGAGGTGTAGTTTTAATGCTGATCGCTCAAAACACCGGAGAGTTAACAGGCTCACACAGCCCACACTTGACCCTGACATTCACAATAACAACACATCCTCTCTTCCCCGCCCACTCTCAGGGGCACTCCGGGTCACATCGTGTCCAGTCTGATGTCTTTTAAAAAAGCTGCAGCTTTGTCTGTTTCAGTTAAGATTCACAGCTTTGACAATACATCCACACTGTCACCTGAGGCTCCAATTAACAAGTTCTCACTCCAAATACGCACATGCACACCACATTCACACCTGCTACCGGTGCACATGCTGTACATATTCGCATTCACAAACAGTTCACTGTTTTTTCCAGCTGTACAGTTGACCACAGGCAACTTCTCGTCCCTTGTTAGGAGGACGATGAGTCTGGACCTGCATTCACTGAGACCCGCTGTTGTCTGTCGTTCTGGCCAGCAGTCTCATTGCTTGTTGTCCCAGATCACCTCTTCATCTTTACGCTGAGATTTTTATGAAGGAACTCATTGCAGTCAGATCCCAGATGACATTTAATGCTTTCTGGCAAGCCCTCTTATTGTGGAGTAGGCCTCTTGGAAAGCCTGAGCTGGATCCTTGTCTACAGCATTGGTCAAGGCAGGTCATAAATTATTTTACGGTCGCAAGATGGGGTGGTTTGATATGACATTCATTTCAAATAGTGAGAATTAACAATTGCAAAGGATGTCTAAATAAGCAGGAAATTCCTCTCATACAGTACAGACATGGACGAATGTTTAGGCATCCCTGGTAAATATGTCTAAAGAGCCCTAAAATAAACTAATTTTTTATTGCATCTTGCACTGAAAATTCTGGAAAATCAAACCTTTGATTTTTGAGTAACCTTATTAAATGGGGGAAAATATTTTAATTAAATCACCACTGGTACAATAGTTGGAACCACTAGTGATCTGTTTAAAATAAATGTAATCAAAGCAGTTTAGTTGACTTAACAAAGAGGCCCATTTCTTTTTGCCAAAAACGTAAACCTGTGGAGTTTCCTAACTCTACTCTCTACGGGGACTTTAACGGGAACTGTGTGTTTTCATTTGAGACTATGGTTAAGCATTTCGGTAAGGACAGATATGTCAGGGCTGTGTGTGGGGCCACATGTACTGAGGCTGACAGTCCTCGATGCAGCTGTTCAGGGTTCAATTCCTAGCCTGGGCCATTTGCTGCAAGTCTTCCTCTTCTCTCTGTATTAGTGCCAACAGCTGCTCCCCTGAAGAAAACATGTTGGCAAATCAAAAGATTACTTTAAATCTAAATCTGCCAGGGGTATGAAAAATTGGGGTCAACTGTGTACATAGTTCAGATTTCAATGTAGACCTTTGCTTTATGTTGAGACCACATGTATCCCACAATTTTTTTTTTTAACTACGAATTAAGTCTATGAAATAAAATGCTAAACAATGACAAACCGCACAATCCGAAAGTAATTTAATATTTATGCACAAGGCCAGATAATTTAATTTGGGATATTGCTGTAATAATATCAATTTGTGGAAAAAAAGACATATGTATATATTTGTACAATCACACTTTTATCTAAAGGGTTAAACATTTGAGCTGTACGGGCTTCTCTGACAACAAGATACTTCCAGGAAATGTTGTTTTAACAAAAGCAAATTGTGAGCATCAATTTCCATTTCCAACTAGACATGCTACATTCTCATACAGCAGCAGCACTTTAGTACCTTTTAAAGTTAACTCACTGAATTACCCTCAGAAAAAAAGAGACGACAAGGAGATGAAGGAACAGTAAAATTTTTATTTGTAAAAGTCTGACAGTTTTATAGGAACAACATCATCATCATGAGAGAAAAACATGAATGTTCCTGGACCAATTGTATGAAATGTTGTGGGTAGCTCAACTATTTAAAGCAGTATGCTTGTTATTGAGAGGTCCTGAGTTTTATTCCAGTGCATGTCACTGTATGTTTTATGGTTGTCTAAAACATGTCTACATATAGACAACTAATAAACAGCTAAAATCTGTCACTTTAAGACCAAACATGTTCAAATTTCTGCATACTGTAGATGTCCACTGAGAATTGAGACATTGTGAAGACCTATTTTCATAGAATATTTCAACAGGATAATGACCATCTAGAGATATCGTGCAAAGAGGAGAGGTTGCATCTCTCCATATGCTCCAACTTTGTAAAATACAGTATTACAGGAGAAGACTGAATGCTGTACGTCTGTCAAAAAAGGGTTGTACAAAGTATTATTACCCTGTGTACATGTAATTCTGCCATTGCAGATTTGGTTAAGAACAATTATTTCTTAACATAATTTTTTTCCACTAAATAAATGTGCCTGAATTAAAGATAATTGCAGGAAGGGTGTGCAGATGATGATAATTTATTTGTTAAAGAGGTCACCCACAGTCTTTCTGTCATTCTGAAGGTCTTTTAAAGTTTTTCATGGACATTAGCTGTTTTTTTTCTCTTATTTCAGTCCAGTTCCTAAAGCAAACACTTTTTAAAAGAATGCTCATTTTTTATTTGCTTGGACTGTTAACAATGACCCATAAATTACTGAGGCATTCAAAAGCACTTAAAGAAAAGAGACAAATCCGTGCTGTGCCTTATAACAAACAACTGAGATTTAAATACAAGCAATTTTCTATTTGATCCTTGTTTAGTCAAAATAAATCATTTACACAGCAAAATTGGAATTAAAGGTCTATTTATTTATGCACAAAACAAAATGAATTCCCTATAGCTTTAGGTCTGTCAGAAGGGCCAGAGGTATATGATATACAGGTCCTTCTCAAAATATTAGCATATTGTGATAAAGTTCATTATTTTCCATAATGTCATGATGAAAATTTAACATTCATATATTTTAGATTCATTGCACACTAACTGAAATATTTCAGGTCTTTTATTGTCTTAATACGGATGATTTTGGCATACAGCTCATGAAAACCCAAAATTCCTATCTCACAAAATTAGCATATCATTAAAAAGGTCTCTAAACGAGCTATGAACCTAATCATCTGAATCAACGAGTTAACTCTAAACACCTGCAAAAGATTCCTGAGGCCTTTAAAACTCCCAGCCTGGTTCATCACTCAAAACCCCAATCATGGGTAAGACTGCCGACCTGACTGCTGTCCAGAAGGCCACTATTGACACCCTCAAGCAAGAGGGTAAGACACAGAAAGAAATTTCTGAACAAATAGGCTGTTCCCAGAGTGCTGTATCAAGGCACCTCAGTGGGAAGTCTGTGGGAAGGAAAAAGTGTGGCAGAAAACACTGCACAATGAGAAGAGGTGACCGGACCCTGAGGAAGATTGTGGAGAAGGGCCAATTCCAGACCTTGGGGGACCTGCGGAAGCAGTGGACTGAGTCTGGAGTAGAAACATCCAGAGCTACCGTGCACAGGCGTGTGCAGGAAATGGGCTACAGGTGCCGCATTCCCCAGACCTGGGCTACAGAGAAGCAGCACTGGACTGTTGCTCAGTGGTACAAAGTACTTTTTTCGGATGAAAGCAAATTCTGCATGTCATTCGGAAATCAAGGTGCCAGAGTCTGGAGGAAGACTGGGGAGAAGGAAATGCCAAAATGCCAGAAATCCAGTGTCAAGTACCCACAGTCAGTGATGGTCTGGGGTGCCGTGTCAGCTGCTGGTGTTGGTCCACTGTGTTTTATCAAGGGCAGGGTCAATGCAGCTAGCTATCAGGAGATTTTGGAGCACTTCATGCTTCCATCTGCTGAAAAGCTTTATGGAGATGAAGATTTCATTTTTCAGCACGACCTGGCACCTGCTCACAGTGCCAAAACCACTGGTAAATGGTTTACTGACCATGGTATCACTGTGCTCAATTGGCCTGCCAACTCTCCTGACCTGAACCCCATAGAGAATCTGTGGGATATTGTGAAGAGAACGTTGAGAGACTCAAGACCCAACACTCTGGATGAGCTAAAGGCCGCTATCGAAGCATCCTGGGCCTCCATAAGACCTCAGCAGTGCCACAGGCTGATTGCCTCCATGCCACGCCGCATTGAAGCAGTCATTTCTGCCAAAGGATTCCCGACCAAGTATTGAGTGCATAACTGTACATGATTATTTGAAGGTTGACGTTTTTTGTATTAAAAACACTTTTCTTTTATTGGTCGGATGAAATATGCTAATTTTGTGAGATAGGAATTTTGGGTTTTCATGAGCTGTATGCCAAAATCAACCGTATTAAGACAATAAAAGACCTGAAATATTTCAGTTAGTGTGCAATGAATCTAAAATATATGAATGTAAAATTTTCATCATGACATTATGGAAAATAATGAACTTTATCACAATATGCTAATATTTTGAGAAGGACCTGTATTTAGATATTTAGAAAATGCCTCAAGCTTTTATTGGACATTTTAATATTCCTTTCAGACACTGTTCATCTAATTAGGTGTAATTCAATGCAGTCCAATTTCAGTGATACTTCAGTTTATAATGCTAGTTGATAAAAACGTTTTGTATCTAACAAAGCCAGTCACTGACTTTGGAGTAATCTCTCAGCCTGAGCGAGCATGTGGAGACAGTGGAAGGTAGACATAACTAAGCCGTCTGCCACAGGATATTTCACACCGACCACGAGTCAGTCTACATCCACCATTTATTTTAATCCTTTTTTTATTTTTTGAGTTACTTTATTGTCATCTGCTCCATTCCTGTGGCTGAACAAAATGGTGGAAAGGGGCGGAGCAAGCCGATGTTGAGACCTGCAAATTGGTTCATACCACAACGCAGGGACCTGCGTGTGTATGTTGTGTGCACGTTCTATGTAGACTGATCAGCCACTATTGAAGTTCCCCTTTTGTTTCAGTCAGGAGGTCTGTTTTGTTAGAATTTGTGTTGTTTGTTGCCTACATGAGAAGAGTTTGTTAGTTTGACCTCTTTTATAGGCCCAATATCTTGATTTTTGTATAATTTATCCAAATTTGTTTTTCTGTGTTAAATAAAAGATAAATAAACATAAACCCATGAAATAAAAACATAACCCATAAAAATATTTGTATTTGTGCAGGGGTCATTTTCTTTCATGTCATAAGAGTCCAAAGGCTCAAACTGGGATAAGAATTCAAGGCATTCAACCAGAGTGAATCACCATGTCTTCAGAAATTAATATATAACGTAAGTCAAACTATGGGTGAGATCAAAGCCATTTTATCTCTGTTTATGTCCATAATTAATTGAAATACTTTTAAATTAACTGGTATGCAATCCTTTAAGTACATGGGTACAAAATCATTTGTTTACAGGTAGGAAATTAAAGTAGAATAAATTTAAATAGAAGGAACAAATTGACAAAGGTGCAAACTGTCTGTTAACATAATGCAAAAGACTGTTGTCTGTACCATTCTTTGGTTTACCATTCATTCATTATCATTCAGCTAATAAATTATCTTCCTAGCATCTACATGTTTGAGTCAAACAGATATGAAACCACAGTGAGTTAACGTGAGTATTGAAGTCATTTTGCCCCTAACACAGCCAAAAGCTGGGCATCATCGTAACAAAAGAAAGAATTATTAAAGATAGAAGGACAAAAGCACTGCTTTGATTTTCAAAGGTATGCAGATATCAGCACTTTAAAATCGTTTGACCAGATTCGGCCTTTCCACTCTCTTATCTTTCATCTCAAGAGCTGGCCGCGGGAAAGAAATGATGGAAGGCTACTCAATATTTAAATGTATCCAGGCCCGACAAGTTCAAGCTTTTATTCAGACTTGATATGAATATTGAAAAGCTGTTTTGAAAGCACCAAAAGCTGGTCTAAAGGCCGAATGGACATCCTTATAATGTGTGAGCCATCTGATGGGAAATGAAAAAGCCTCTTTACCACCACATCAGTAGACTGATGGACACGGATATCTTTAAGCTTTAATAAAGTGACCGTGTTCTTAATGTGTAATTGTCAAGACTTTGCAATAGTGTGTACAGTATTTGTGTAGCTAATGACTAGATATTATGAATCACAGGTGAATAGTTTATGTTATTTGGTGATAACAGGAAATCCGGGACTATGCTGGAAATAATAATATACTTAATAATAGCGGATACATGATTTTTTCAGGATACCCCAGTTTAGTTCCACCCTTCACAAACATTATTTTTAGGTTTATTAGCAACTCTTCATTGTCCTGAAGTCTGTCTGTCTCCCCTGTGTTTCTCTGAGTTTCCCTGATGGACCCCAGTTTACAGGGTGTACACCACTTCTTACCCTCTGATTTAGTTTGGCACTTTGGCAGCTGTTTTAGAGACTTGGTGTTAGCTACTTAAGATGAATTCATGCAATCTATTCCTCTCTCCCATCTGCTTGACAGCAAACTCTCCAAGCTGCTTTATGGTGTCCTGAGCAGGAGTTTTTGGGACTGGATTTTTGGATAGGAGTCTGAAAAAGGATGATAAGCTGTTTGGAGGGGTTAAAGAATATTTATTTTAAAATTTTTTTTAAATAAGTTCTAGTTTAATACAAAATAGTGAATTCTGGGCAAAACACTGGCCTGCTCAGTATCTGCCTTAAAAAGCAAAAAACACCAGCATCTAAATGAATAAATTCAACCTGGGGCAGTACATCTGGATTCAGATGGAGATCCAACCATCTCCCTATCAGCCTCCCTGCCAAACTTACTATTCAGCTGAATTGTTTTTCAGCTGAAAAAAAAAGAAAGTTTGTGGCTAGAGCTGAAAACTGCTAGAAATAGCTCTATGGTAACCAAAGCGTTGTATTCAATAGCAATTTGAGATGAAGGTGTGAACAATCAAAGACTCAGGTCAGAAAAACCCTAAAGGCTTCAACAGAAAACAAACTGACATCCCACATTTGCTTTATTCAAAGATAAACAGCCAAACACAAGCATCATGGTGTTTGCAGTTCAGTGCAAGGTGAAGAGTACAGAGCTTTGTAGTGGAAATTAAACAACCAGAACAGCAAGGTCTTCTGGTAAAGATGGGGCTGCCAACATAAATCTTAAGGCCTAGAGACACTCTTCTGATGATAATAGTGTAGATGTTTTCATCAGAGTGGAAAGCTTATGTTGGAGAGGAATGAGTAAAGGGGTACACAGTGGACATAAAATACCTACATTTAAAAGATAACAGAACCTTCATTCTCCTCACAATAGTTCACACTTTGACACCTTGGTCATGGTCAGGTACATAAACAACTCACAGGTGACAACAAGCTAAATGCCCAAAGGACGGACAGCTGAGTCATGTTTTTGACTTCAGCAACTCTAGGTGTGAAACATCCTATCAGTCAGAAGAACTGCGCAGAATTTTTAGGTGAGAGCTATTTTAGACTTGAAGACTGGCTCAGAGTTCATCGGCTTAGCTCTCTTCCTCTCCTAGATGAAGCCTCTAAAGGACCTATAACCATTAATGTTTTACTTTTCTTTCCTATAGAAAGTACTACTGGATTAGTGCTTCTGTATTCTTGATGTGTCTCTACTCTGTTCTCTCAAACCCCCAGTTGGTTGTGGCAGATGACTGAGCCTTGTTCTGCTGGAGTTTTCTTCCTGTTTAAATAGAGTTTTCTTCTCCACTGTGGCTACATGCATGCTCAGTATGAGGGATTTCTGCAAAGTCAATGCAAGCAACTGTCCACTGTTGCTACATGCTCATCCAGGAGGAGTGAATAGTGCAAGTCACTGACTTGATGCAATCTGCTGGGTTTCCTTAGATAGAAAAACTTTTTTACCAATTTATATAATACACTGAATCCGACTGCACTGTTTCATAGTTAGGATTAATTGGAATTTATGTACCTGACTTGAGATCTGTATGATTCGATTGAATGGACTTTGTAAAGTGCCTTGAGACAGCATGTGTTGTGAATTGGTGAACCCTTCAACATCCGTGATTTATGTTTTTGTCTTTGTCTTTATTACATGATGGAAAGCTTAGTTTCAATTAATTACTTAATGGCTTCCTGGACTAGATTTTTTATTTAACAATACATTTTTATTTATTTTTTTGCTTTAAACATTCTAGCTCATGGCCCATAATTGGGCACATCTACCACTGGACATCAACAATCATGTATCATAAGGTGAGGAAATGAAGTGGATTCTGTTGAACTTAAGTAATATCACATCTCTGGAATATGTGGGTCACTTTTGATCCATTCCTAACATGAATAGTGCCTGTTTATTAGGATCGGTTGTTTGGAATTCTGTGTTTTGCTGCATTAAACTGTTATGCATTAAAACTGCTTTTTGACGTGCCGTTTTTTTTCATGCAAATAAAAAATTATGTTTTCGCAAATAATAGCCCTTGTACATTGGCCTGTAAATACAGTTTGAGATAACCCTGTCTGAGCAAAAAAATTCTTTGCTTAATCAAAATAACTTTAAAGCTTAATCTGCCAGGGATAAGTATATCTTTGGACTTAACTGTAGGTCAGTTTAATTTTAATTTCAACCATGTGGCAGACAAAGCTAAGTGATTCATCATCAGTGAAGACAGCATAGTATAACATAAGATTGAGTGATTTTATTATTAGTGATGGGACTAACAGCGTTAAAATAAATGGTGTTACTAATGGCGTTACTTTTTTCAGTAACCTGTAATCAAACTAATTACTTTTCAAATCGTTACAACGCTGTTACCATTACAATTTCTTTTTTTTATTTATGCTACGACAATTAAAAGGGGCGCGTTATAAATTATAAGCTACTCATTGAAGGTCTTGTTACCTGACGTGGCTCACAGCCCAAGGAGCTGAGCTTTTTTTCTTTGGTGAAGGGAGGAGCGAGGGGCGAGACATTCGCATAACTGATAAGGTAAGGAGTACTTCGAGGATCTCCTCAAACCTGCCATCACGCATTCCCTGGTGGAAACAGAGGCTGGGGACTCGGGGTTGGACTCTTTCATCACCCAGGCTGAAGTCACTGAGGTGGTTAAAAAGCTCTGCGGTGGCAGGGCTTCAGGGGTGGATGAGATCCGCCCTGAGCACCTCAAGTCTCTGGATGTTGTGGGGCTGTCATGGTTGACACGCCTCTTCGACATTGCGTGGCAGTCGGGGACAGTGCCTCTGGACTGGCAGACTGGGGCGGTGGTCCCTCTTCATAAGAAGGGTGACCGGAGGATGTGTTCCAAGAGTATTGGAGAGGTGAGTCCGCCCGATAGTCGAACCTCGGCTTCAGGCGGAGCAGTGTGGTTTTCGTCCTGGCCGTGGAACACTGGACCAGCTCTATACCCTCTACAGGGTACTCGAGGGTACATGGGAGTTTGCCCAACCGGTCCACATGTGTGTTGTGGACCTGGAGAAAGCATTCGACTGTGTCTCTCGTGATGCCCTGTGGGGAGTGCTCCAGGAGTATGGAATCGAGGGCCCTTTACTAGGGGCCATCAGGTCTCTGTACAAGCGGAGCAGGAGTTTGGTTCGCATTGCCGGCACTAAGTCAGACCTGTTCCCGGTGCATGTTGGACTCCGGCAGGGCTGCCATTTGTCACCAGTCCTGTTCATAACTCTTATGGACAGGATTTCTAGGTGCAGCCAAGGGCCGGAGGGGGTCTGGTTTGGGCACCAGAGGGTTTTGTCTCTTCTTTTTGCGGATGACATGGTCCTGCTGGCCCCCTCTAGCCAGCAAGGTCTATGGCATGTGCTGGGGCGGTTCGCAGCTGAGTTTGAAGCGGCTGGGATGAGGATCATCGCCTCCAAGTCCGAGGCCATGGTTCTCGACCCGAAAAGGGTGGCTTGTCCTCTTCAGGTTGGAAGGGAGTTCCTGCTTCAAGTGGAGGAGTTTAAGTATCTTGGGGTCTTGTTCACGAGTGGGGGAAGAATGGAGCGGGAGATCGACAGACGGATCAGTGCGGCTGCTGCAGTAATGGGGGCACTGTGGTGGTCCATTGTGGTGAAGAGAGAGCTAAGCCGAAAAACAAAGCTCTTGATTTACCGGTCGGTCTACGTTCCTACCCTCACACATGGCCATGAACTTTGGGGCATAACCAAAAGAATGAGATCCGGGATACAGGCAGCTGAAATGAGCTTCCTCTGTAGGGTGGCCGGACACTCCCTTAGAGATAGGTTGAGGAGCTCGGCTTTGGGCTCCCCCCGGAGGTGCTGGAGGAGGTGTCTGGGAAGAGGGACGTCTGGGCATCTCTGCCTAGTCTGCTGTCCCCGCGACCTGGTCCCGGATAAAGCGGAAGACGACGAGTACGATACTAAAGGTATAAAGGAAACACGGAATATGGTTCATTTTCAGATTTATCCAAGAAAATGTATCACCAGCTTTTGCAATAGGTGCACCTTGCAAGCTGTGCAGGTACCCATCACACCACTGCTTCAATATGATGGTGAGGACATCACCAATGGCTGAGCTTTGGCCACCTCATGTTGCAAAGGTGCTCAGAAACTTGAAATGAGGCAAACAGATGTCGGTCATTTTCTACCGCTTATTCCATAGTGGGTCGTGGGGGAGCTGGTGCCTATCTCCAGCAGTCTATGGGTGACAAGTCACCAGACCATCGCAGGGCAACACTCAAACAACCATGCACACACTCATTTATACACCTAAGGGCAATTTAGAGTGACCAATTAACCTAACAGGCATGTCTTTGAACACCGGAGTACCTGGTGAGAACCCACGCATGCACAGGGAGAACATGCAAACTCCATGCTGAAAGACTGGATACAGGCGGCTGGGAACCGAACCCAGGACCTTCTTGCTGCAAGGCAACAGTGCTACCAACTGTGCCACCGTGCATCCGCAAACAAATGTACAAACAAATTATTCATGAGTTACTAAAATGACTTTTGACAAGCTGCTATGTGCATAAACATGTCCTCTGTGACTAGAGATGGATCAGGCAACACCAAAGGTCTGTATTTGATATTTTTGTGTGTTTGTACACAAATGCAGAAATTGCAACAAAAATACAAACAACTTGGGAGTAAGATTGGATCCTCCTTGTCTGTCCTCAATTGATTTGACCAATAGCAACTACAAAAGGATAGATAGAACACGCTGTAAATATACTTGCAACAATCTGACAACCAAGCACACCAACAGCAGAGATGTAGATGTTGATCAAAATAGGTAACTACTGGTAAATTTAGAGTTTTGCATGAAGTTGCAAAGTTTGCTCTAAAACTGTTGCTCATTTTTTCCAATGGCTAACTTCTGCTTTGTCAACATTTAAAGTAGGGCTGTCGGTATTAGAAAAACATGCCATATGCGATAACATTGCTGAGTGCTAAATTAATGTCTTTCTGATTTGGGTTTATATCAAAAATAGAGCACAGATAGGAAGTCTACCCTGTATAGCTCCACAAGGTTTCCTTTGAAAATGTTGTTGATAGCTGACGTCCACTGTTTTGACATTGATAAAGACATAGTTGTAGTTTCTGAATGACTTGACCACTGTGCAGCCCAAGTTCAAAGTTCACTGCAGGTGATTATTCAGTGTTGAATAGGCTCACTTAGTTGGGTTTGCAGACCAAACAGAAACACCACTGACTCAGACAATTTGGTTCACTACCTCACGTCACACTGACTGAGCGCACAAATAGTGACAATCCACAGTCAATTGGTAGAACCATCCACACAGCAGATAAAGAACACTATGGGTCAGATCAGAAGCAATCTCTTGGGGACAACAAGAAATGAAAAACCATATAGATTTGCTGGTATCACATTATTCATTATTTTCTATCAGTTATTTTCTTCTTTTTTTCTTCTTCTTCCAAATAGACAATTTACAAACCAGTCCATTGGTGTCTCAGTTTCTCAGAGTGACCCGATGGGGTGGGGAAATGTACCTGTTGGTAGGACACCTGAGAGAGAATGATGGTCATTTGATTTTAGCACATGTTGTCAATAAAGGCCCTAATCTCCACTGTGCTGCCATGATTTTATTTCGATGCATAATGCTGAACATTATTATTAATACATACAGTATTGATTTTTCCTTTGTGCCTGCTTTGAAAGAGACAGAGTTTTAGAGCGTGGAGAGGGGGATTCAATTGCACTGAATTTAATTTGGTGGTTTCATGTCAGCACAGATATCCTGAAACTCAGTCTTGTCTGCAGCCTTGCTCTGTATCCTTACTTGACCCCTTCTTCTGGTTTCATCTCCTCAGAGAGAGCTGCATTACACTGAAGGAGAAAGAGAAGCTCTAATCTCACTCCCTTATCCTTCTTTCCCCCTTTATACAAATCCTTTGCTACCCTTACCCACAGAACCACAGAGGGTCTCAGCAGGGTCAGTGTTGCAGCTTTTTCTTAAAGAGAAAAGGCCAAGCACGTGGGCGTTCGATGGAAATCCAACACCCAGGGCTTTCTATGGGCTTAACAATAGACATCTGTAGTGCAAGTGTCAAAGGTGGTTTGTGTGATTGTTTTGGTAATAAAATTTATCCTTTGCTGGAGGATCAGAGTTCACTTTCTTGAGAGGGTGTATATTGGGTTTGAAGAAGAATAAAGTGCAAGGGAGGGACGTTGTGCAGTAGGGTGGGGGGTTTGTTCATCAAACACCAAACCAAATTTCGACATATTCCTCTGAATGTGCTCACTGTTAATTGGGCACAATAATAAAGAATGGATGCACTCAAAAAAAAGATTAAAGAACAGATGTTTACTCAACCTAAGTCGATCGTCGTTGAAACCTTCAATTATAGACCCCCTACGGGGAACACATATATAGCATTAATCTGTTCCAACTGACAGTAGATTGAATAGATTACCTTATTATGAGGAAGCTTGGTTATTATTGCCATAACTCAAAGCCGATTACAATCTTTTGCAATGCAGAAAGAGACGGAGTAAACACGATCAAGATCTAATCACAAGACCAACCCATATTCATCTTGTATACTTTATTAGGTCAAATATACAGAGAGAGGCAGGCAGAGAAGAGAGTGGGTATCAATTTCATGATATGAAAATTATTTCCATAGACACCCGTGGGTAGTGAGAGGCTACTGCGCAACGATCTGATTGGATATCATTAATCATGCCTAAACAGTCTGTATCTGCAGGAGAGCAGGATCTCAGCACACAGGAGTTCACAGACAAGTTGTTATCAGATACCTATATATATGGATTTGATCCCAAAAAAAAAAAAATGAAACCAGATGTAACAAAAAGTGGGTATTTTGATATTTACACTCCTCTAGCAGTGATATGAGTGCAGACAGCAAACAGATGGAGACAGTGCCTTGATCTGTCCTCTGCTTGCTGACTCGCTTGAATTGAGACATTCCCCCCTTTGCTATGCCGGCATGATGAGGGCTCGCATCTGAGTTTCCCATCCTGTCAAGTGTTTGTTAGATGCATTCTCCTGACAGCTTTCTCGCTTTATTTTGCACTCCCACCTCCTTCCCCCCTATTTCACTCTGTAGAGGTCAAAGACTCTGTGTGTGTCTGTGCATGGGTATCGTGTGTAAGGAGAAGGGAGAGAAAGAATGTAGTGTGTTTTGGGAGAAGCTGTCCAACTTCTCAGCTCGTCGTGTTGTCAGGTCTGTGGTGTTAAGGAAGTCCGACAGTATGTCCCCTACCTCCTCTTGGTGCAAACAGGGCTTGATATCAGCTTTCATCTGTGTGAGGAGAGAGCGTGAGCCTTGTGAAGTAAAACAAGGCTGTTCTTTTCTCATAGTTTTGTTCTGTGTGTATGTGCACTGTAAATGTGTGCGAACACCCCCACCCCTTTGCACTGTTCAACTTTTTCTTGCTGTGCAGAAGGCAAAGAGCAGAACACAACATGTCAGATTTTCACGCTTTCTCTTCCCCTAGTGATCAGCTGGGTTGGTCATATGGGAGGGTGTGAATTTCTGATCCTTAACCAAGTGGTAGAAAATAATCTCACTGATGCAGGTTACAAAGCCAGTGCAAGCCCATACTTTATATGAGCTAATTCAATTAGCCAAGATTTAAACTGAATCGGTTTATGTGTTCATAGTTTAAAATTTACAGCTAGATAGCTACCAACTCCCCACCATACTATCGCCCTTTACATACCGAGACCATAATAGACCCAGTGGCAGGAGCTCTTCATGCAATGGTGGCACAACTCATCATAAAGTCCAGTTTTTATGCTCATAACATGAGCCTGTAGTGCATACAGTTATGTTTAATGCAAAATTTTGCATTTGATTTGACCAATAGTAACCCCCCTTTGAGATAGAGTACACTGTACATGTGCTTGTAACAATCTGACAGTATAGCATACAAACAGCAAAGGTGTAGATACTGATCTAAATGGCCAAATATGGGTGAATTTTGTTTTTTGCGTAAAATTGCAAATTTTGTTCTAAAACTAATTTTTTTCCAAAGGCTGACTTTGAGTTAATCAAAGTTCAAACTAGGGCTGCATGAAATTAGGAAAACATGCTACAGTACAGACCAAACGTTTGGATACACCTTCTCATTCAAAGGGTTTTTGTTATTTTCATGACTATGAATATTGTAGCTTCACAGTGAAGGCATCAAAACTATGAATTAACACATGTGGAATTATATACTGAACAAAAAACTGTGAAACAACTGAAAATATGTCTTATATTCTAGGTTCTTCAAAGTAGCCACCTTTTGCTTTGATTACTGCTCCGCACACACTTGGCATTCTGTTGATGAGCTTCAAGAGGTAGTCACCTGAAATGGTCTTGAAGGAGTTCCCAGAGATGCTTAGCATTTGTTGGCCCTTTTGCCTTCACTCTGCGGTCCAACTCACCCCAAACCATCTCGATAGGGTTTAGGTCCGGTGACTGTGGAGGCCAGATCATCTGGCACAGCACCCCATCACTCTCCTTCTTGGTCAAATAGCCCTTACACAGCCTGGAGGTGTGTTTGGGGTCAATGTCCTGTTGAAAAATAAATGATGGTCCAACTAAGCGCAAACCGGATGGAATAGCATGCCGCTGCAAGATGCTGTGGTAGCCATGCTGGTTCAGTATGCCTTCAATTTTGAATAAATCCACAACAGTGTCACCAGCAAAGCACCCCCACACCATCACACCTCCTCCTCCATGCTTCACGGTGGGAACCAGGCATGTAGAGTCCATCCGTTCACCTCTTCTGTGCCGCACAAAGACACAGTGGTTGGAACAAAAGATCTCAAACTTGGACTCATCAGACCAAAGCACAGATTTCCACTGGTCTAATGTCCATTCCTTGTGTTCTTTAGCCCAAACAAGTCTCTTCAGCTTGTTGCCTGTCCCCAGCAGTGGTTTCCTAGCAGCTATTTTACCATGAAGGCCTGATTCACACAGTCTCCTCTTAACAGTTGTTCTAGAGATGTGTCTTCTGCTAGAACTCTGGGTGGCATTGACCTGTTCTCTATTCTGAGCTGTTGTTAACCTGCGATTTCTGAGGCTGGTGACTCGGATGAACTTATCGTCCGCAGCAGAGGTGACTCTTGGTCTGCCTTTCCTGGGGCGGTCCTCATGTGAGCCAGTTTCTTTGTAGCCCTGCTTGCTTCTACACCTGTAGAAACGTTCATATTAATAGCTACCAAAAAGTGCACAGTACTTATAAATGCAAGATGTATTTAGCGGTAAATGCTGTTCAATATAGAACATTTGTGTATCTGTTAACACCTGAATCTAAACACCTGTGGGTCTGAGTGTGAGCACGCTTGTGTATACAAGGTTTCTCCATAAACATATGCAATAGTGAGTGTGAGGAGCCACAGACCTGCCCCCCTGGACCCGGGACAGATACACAGCAGATCCGAGCCACAGATATCCAAAGGCCCCCCAGAGCACAGGAACCGCAAGAGAACCACTGCCGGGACTACCGCAACCCCCCCAGAGATGAGCAGGGGTGAGTCCCAGGGGAACTACCTAACAGCCACAGTGCAGAAGCCCCAGGGAGTTGCAGCGATGAGCCCACAGGCCCCGCCGGCAGCCGTCTATGCCCGAGCAGATCCAGCCATGGACCCAGAGATCTGAGACTCCAGGACATTTCTCTCCCCAAGCAGAGGGCCGACAGAACTCAGGGGTCCAGGCCCTGGCAAACAGCCACCGGGTATAAGCCAGTACACACCAAAGCACCCAGTCCCCGGACACTGAGAACCACAAGTACACCAGCGGGCAGAGACACCGACCACTGACAGTGGTGAGACTGTCAGTTGGCACAGAGTGCTCCACCTTCAAACTTCTATGAAAACATTAATGGGGCTTTAATTCACACGTAACTGTAAATGTGTCATGCAAAACAGTGACGCTCTACATCAACATCTTTTCTTCTGTGAACTTAATATGATGTGGAAAATAATGCCAGAGAGTAACATTGTCAAAATACTTGCATCTGTGGATCTCCCTCATGCCACCGTTTTGCTTTGATACTAAGGGACAAGGACGTGATCTCTTGTGTGTTGCTGGATATTTAGGACTGAGAAGTTGGCTCGGTGAAGTAACCCTGTTGCTGTGTAAGGATGAGAACAACTCTCTGTCCGCTTTGCATCATTCCCAATGTCATTCTTCATTCTTTTTGTAGTTTAAATGGCTGGATAAAGGGACAGCTATTGGATGTAGGGCCATTGCTCTGGGGGATGTGATGGAGATTTTTCAACCAAACATGGGGCTTTAGCCAATTTCATTAACTTCCACTTGTCAAAATGAGGTGAGATCCTTCCATGTATCCATGCAGAGATTGTTTCCTCGCAGAAGACCAGCAAACGAGATTGGATGGAGAAAGAAGCTACAGATGAATCAGAAGCCCAGAGACGCAGCCCCGCTGACAATTCTGCATTATAAAGAGGATCAACCCATGTGCCCTGAGAAGAGCAGCAACTCAAAATTGAGAATCTGAATTTCATCTGTAGCATTTTTACCAAGACAACTGAAGTGAACTTGGTCAGTGAACAACTGTTTACACTAAGTTTCAGGCTTTTGGAAGTCCTGAACCAACCTCAATTACACATTAAAGGTTTCCTTCAACTATTCAGCCTCTGGAAGCTACCGACTTTTGAAACATATGCCAACAAAGTTTCTGTTTTTTAAATTTTTTTATTTTTTCCAACTTGACCATCGAAACCCTGAGCATCAGCGCCTGTCCACTTAGAGGAAGAAAACTGAAGACTTGCCTTTCACCCAAGAAATCATTCCATTCGGATCCATGGTGAGTCTCCAAACCCTCTTCTGCCTTACCAGTTTCAGGATTAGGGAAAGATAGGTTAAGTTGATTGATTTATTTCTATTATTCGAATTATTTATAAGTTTAGCGGATTTTTTAAGCTGTTACTGATCCCTGCAAAAGCATTACTTATTAAAGAAAGCATATAAAATTCTAGATTTATTGTGGACAGTCAATTATTTGAGTCACCTCATTTTTGGGTTTTTTGTTGGTGATAAAAAGTCTTGCTGCCTGGTTCCAAATGATTTTAGGAGGTTTTTAAAAGTTGTCTTAAGCCAAACTTGTTAAGACAGCCCTTGGGCCTCGTGCCAAGCCATTAAAATCAACCTAACCTATATACCAATTGCAAGTTGTAAAATAGGGAATGAGCAGCCGTTAACACAAGTGACTGTCGAGGAGTGGATAACTGCTGTGGGCTACTCAGTTGTCCAAGCTTCCAGTTGAAGATGGGCGAGATGGATGGAGAGTTGGATGGAGAGCTGGATTGAGCAATCCCCTTAGAAATTAGGGAAGTAGGAGGAGGCGGGGTTAGCTCATCAAACAACAAAACACTGGAATTAGTTTTAAGGCTGTATTTTTAAATACAATTGGAGTAAAATAGATGTCTAACCTTATACACAAAGCTTTCTAGAGAAACAAAAATATTTAACATGAACTCACTGGCTACTTTTACATCTTAGGTAAATCTAGATGATACCGGGTTGGACCCCCTTTTATTTTGCAGACAGTCCTAATTCGTCATGACATGAATTCAACAAGGTGTTGGAAAAAATTCTATAAACATATTTAAATAGTATTATCAGTTGTGCAATTAACCACTTTGTGAGTCGTTATAATTTCTTAAAAATGAACCTAAACAAAGGCCACTGGGTCTGTATTTATATGTTTATTATAAATTTATGTATTAGGTTTTGCTCCAAGACTAATGTTCCAATAACAACTTTCTTAAAGACTGGCACAGATTTACATAAAACAGTTCTCCACCCCTCCTCCAGCCCTCATTTCCATGTTGAGGTCCCTGTGTGCCTGTCCTAAACCATGCAGCTTCCTGACAGGCAGCAAACCTGGCCTGACAGGTGGCCAGGCAGTGTCACAGGCTCACCACAGAGAGCAGTGCCTGTCTCAACTAATTTCCTCCTTTCTACTTCCGTGACCTGAACAGAACCTCTCCGTGCCCCAGCCTGATCCACCTACCTTCCTCTGGGGGTAACGTCATGCCAGAGAAGTTTTTTTTAACTGATCCCTTCTGGTCTGTAAACCGACTTTGTTTGTGCTGAAAGTAAAATCAAATCATGGGTTGATAAATAATAAAAGAAAAACCTGTGAATGCACATCACTGAGAAAAAAAAGGAGCCTTAATAACAGGAGGGGGGCCTAATGAATGCAGAAAATTCTACTGCCAAGAAACAAGTTTAAGAAAACATTACAATAAAGTGTTAGCATGCTCTATTTTTCTCTAACAGGGTTATGTGCAATGCACATATAAGTCAGTGTCTTGACAACACCATGCAAAACAACTACAACACACTCATTAGATTTCAAAGATCTCTGTTGAGACCAAGAGCATTTAATTTATGAAGAAATGCACTTGTTATTCTCTTGTTGGGAGACATGTTCATTTTTTTGCAATTAGAGGAAGCGAATACAATACACAACATGACAGATAGTCTTCCATAAACTGCTGGTAAAGTTTTAAGTTTGAAGAAATTGTGGACATTGCCTTTTAATTAGGACATTGCTGTAAATTGTTTTTAATCATTTATGAGAAATTCTCCCTCATTGTCTAAGCTGACATTGCTCTGACTGCTGTCCACTGCAGGTACGATACTCACTACTTATACTCTACTTTACACAACCCCTATTTTTGACATTAGATCACAGTAATGACTTGAATGTGTTTAATAGCGAATTTAAGGCAGAAGAGGATTTTTGTGTTTTTACATGACTTCCTTATATAAAAAATTAACTGATCTCCTGCTAAGCAAGGATTTCACAGTTTTATGCCACTGCTATATTTAATAAAAAGAAACACAATTGTTTTAACAATTGCCTGATAACATTATTTATTGCTATGCTATGCAGCCACTCACCTCAGGATGCTGGCTGCTTAAAGTCGCATAGCCGACCTGGCCTTATTTTCTGAATAATTGAGCTAATAATTATTTGACCACTTGGGAGCATTGTGTACAGGGCATTGGGCTTTGAGCGTGAAATGGTCAGGGATCGAAAAGGGTTAACTTTATTAGGTAGACCTGTTCAGTTGCTTGGTAACACAAAAACAGAGTCAGTCAATCACATGCAAGCATGATTCTCGATGAGTTGAAGATTAGAGATGCTCTAATCCAGGATTTTTAGGTTCTCATCCAATCCTGATATCTGAACTGATACCACTATATTGAAGTTTTTTTGTCCTGGGGTTTTACAGTCAAATAAGAATAAACCATTCAGGCCTTATTTATACTGCTGCAAGTTGTGCACCTACCTTCAGTTGTACTCATGTTTACAATTCACAATTACATATTAAGCTTCAGAATGATTTCCCCATGCCTATATCAACATTATGCTTCATAGCAGTTGTCTGTAAATAGAAGAGAGGATAGGTGCACAACAGACCTTAGAACGTAACAACAGTGGTTTAAAAAAGCTTCTGAAACAAACTCTGTGGCTTTGCTGGGGGTGAAAAACATGTAGAATAGTTTGATAAGCCACCACAGATGGGAACAAAATCAAACCGTAACAGTATATTTTAACAAGCCTTTCAGCGTAAACTGTCAGCACATTAATGAGCTGAGCCGATACAGATTTGTGAAAAAGACAGAGATGTCAAGCCAAACAGCTCAATGAAGCAAGGTCAAAATAAAGGTTTTAAAAAACTTTGTAACAGTTTTACATGCAGTTTTAGCCCTTTTAACATAGCAAAATGCAACAGCAGCCGTCTCTTTATTTCATAGATTGTAAATGTTTCTACCTTGTAACAAGCTTTCACATTAGGCTGTCAACACTTCCAAATCCAGCATAACAGAACAAAGCAAAACATCATGTTGCTGTTCTGCAGAGCTCCACACCATTCCATCCATCCATCATCCAAATCTCCCTATCCATGCAGGGTTATCAGGAAGCTGGTGCTTATATCCAGTGGTCATTGGGCAAGAGGCAGAGTACTCCAGTTTCCACTGTGGTAAGCCTCACCTTTGGTCTGACGCAGCTACCTTAGATGTCAAGGAAACCATGGTTTATCATCGTTGAAAGTGCGAAAGGTCTTCGTCTGCACATACATGTCCTCACAGAAGCTGAAGTCACTAAATCAGTTAATTGGCTTAAATCAGAGGCAGAAGCTTAAAAAACACTCCAATCTGCATAATCAAGACAGTTCTGTAGCATCTGTTTTGATTAATCAGTCCACCTCTTAACTTCCTAACTCATGCCTAAGGGCAATTTAGAGAGACCAGTTGACCTAAAAGTAATGTTTTAAGACTGTAGGAGGAAGCCAGAGTACCAAGAGAGAACCCACATATACATGGGAAGAACATACAAACTCCATGTAGAAAGACCCCAGGATGCAAGGTAACAGTAATAACAACTGTGCCATTGTGCAGCAACTCTGCTGTTTTCTTCTGAGGCATCAGTCCACAATGATTTCTAGAACTCAAAAAATGTGTACAGAACACATGAAAAACTTCTGCTTTGTATTTTCTCCTCTTCAACACCAAGATATCTCTGAAGCACAGAGTGCAGCTGAGTGCTCTCTGCACCACCAGACTCTCCATGGACAGCAGATTTCAATTACAGGCTCCACCCATATTTTTGAACTTTAAGGAGTCTGCCAAATTAAAAATTATATTTGGTTATGTACAGTGTAACACATTACACAATATAATAGTTTTTTCACTAAGATGAAACAAAACTGTGTCAATACCTGACCTGCAGCATTACAAAACCATATCGATCTGTGAATGAATCTGTGGCCTCAGCCCAATATCTCATCTAGTCTGATTATCTCATGTTTGCAGAGAATGATCCAAAGCAAAGAACATATGTCGAACATCAGAGGAACATGGGCAGGTTCTGGATGATGGAAATGTTATAGTAGCTCATATGACCACTTGTTTACAACCAAGGTATGCAGAAAATTATCTCTGAACTCACAACATGTTGAACGCGAAAGGCTACTCCTGTCAGCTAAGATCAGAAAACTAAGGCCACAATTCACACTGGCTAACCAAAAAACAGACAAAAACAGATTGAAAAGGTGTTGCAATGTCCAATTAGTGTCAAATTCAGTTGAACTGTTGAGATGGTACGATCAGAATTTGGCATGTCAACCGTTCACAGCCTACCTGAGTATTGTTAGTAACCATGTCCCTCCCTTTATGACCATAGGGTACACACCTTTCTCATTTAATGGTTTTCTTTATGTTTATGACTAATTACATTTTACGTAGATTCTCAATGAAGGCATGAAAAAAAGTGAATGAACACATATGCATATATGTAACAAACCAAAAATTGTGAAATAACTTTAAATATGTTTTATAATTTAGAACTCTTAAAGTAGCCGCCCTTTGCTGTGATGACTGAAATATTAACCTTTGGCCGTCTCTCAATGAACATCTGGGAAGTTCTTTCAAGACTCTTTGAAAAACCATTTGAGGTGACCCCCTCATGAAGCTCATGGAGAGAATGCCAAGAGATCAAAGCAGTCATCAAAGCAAAGGGTGGCTATTTTGTAATACCGTATTTTCCGCACTATAAGGCGCACCGGATTATAAGGCGCACCTTCAATGAATGGCCTATTTTAGAACTGTTTTCATATATAGGGCGCACCGGATTATAAGGCGCATAGAATAGAAGCTACTGCAGTCAAACGTTTGACTGGGGTTGCGTTATGCATCCACTAGATGGAGCTGTGCTAAAGAGAATGTCAACAAAACAGTCAGATAAGTCAGTCAAACTTTATTAATACACTACAAACCAGCGTTCTGATAACTCCATTCACTCTCATGGTAAGGTCTCCTCTACATAGAATTCTATAGAATAGAGCCAACCGCATGTTAGGAATGCATTGGAGTCTATGAAGTTGAAATCAAACGTTAGTTAAAACGTGAAAGGGAACTTTTCCCTGATTCAGTAAACACGTAAAAGAAACAGTTTGATGCAATAAATCAAACGTTAGTACTGTTAACCTTTCCTGTTTCTGTCCCCTGACCGTAGTCTGATGACACAGGGGAGACACTTTCTCCAGGGCCGAAGTTACTAGTTTCCTCGGGGTTAACTCCCTCACTCATACGTTGCTGAGTTGAGCATGAAGAAACAGCATCAAAACACTGAGTTGTTGACGAGATTCGGGGTTCTTTTTATTGACTTTGCAGCACGTAAAAACACAGGGCTTACAGACTCATACACCGCTGCTCCGGTCGCCGTCTCTACCCACCCCACACACACAATAATACTGACATCACTCCTTCACTCGTGATTCTCAGCTACGGCAGCACACAGCGCCACCTCTGTCCGGAGGAGTAATGTCAACATCTTCCATACACACACACACGAAACATACACCCCACACACTGAGCTTCTAATCACATATAGTTCAGGCAGTTCCTGCAACAGTACATTCAAACGTTATACACACACAAGTGGTGTTGGACTAGGAGTAAGCACAGTACACGTGGTTACCGCTATTACTTCGGCGACACCCCTGACAACGGTAGCCGTAATGCTGCAAGCGGTGCGGCTTTGTAGTTTACCAGTCGTACTGAAACATTTTGACAGAGCGCCGTGTACAACCAGTATGGATCAACCAATTAACCAATTGATCCATATTTAAGGCGCTCCGCATTACAAGGCGCACTGTAATTTTTTGAAAAAATTAAAGGTTTTTAAGTGCGCCTTATAGTGCGGAAAATACGGTAATCTAAAATGTAAAAATGTTTAGAGTTATTTCACACTAGTTTACTACATAATTCCATGTGTGTTCATTCACAGGTTTGTTGTCTCTGGTGAGACTCTACTATTTAAATTGTCATGTAAATAAACAGACCCATTAAGTGAGAAAGGCATTCTAAAACTTTTGACCGGTAGGGCATATGCTATGATAAATTAAAGCAGTTCTTAAGAAAAACGGGGATACAACCTTTTACCTGCAATGTGAACCTAATAAAGTGGCAGGTGAAAGTATATGGCAAGATAGAGAATACGTGACAGCAGTTTAAGTAGTTTACTGCATGGTCTGTCATTAGTCTGCATCAGCAGGAACAGTCTGACAAACAAAAATGGGTGTAACAGTAAGATAGTTGTGCTTAAACCCCTCATTATGGTGATGAATGCACATTTCAAAGTACATGATTGAGGTCATAGTAGGCGGTGATGGTGGACTGGACTGAATTACATTTAAGTGGCCTTAATCCTCTCGCATTTGTTTTACCACTCCAGCTCTCCAGTATAAAACATGTTGTCATTTTATGTTCATAGAAACCAGCATTAACTTGATATTCTGTGCCAAAATACTTTCTCTTGTTTTGTTTATTCATTCCCCCAGTTTCCGCATGTGTCATTTTTTTCTTGTCTTTTTTTTTTCACCTCCAAGAAACATGTACGACTAACTGTGAGTTCATACACAATGTCAGCTTTACATACCAAACTAAGCTCTTCATATAAGGCTGAAATGGGTGGATGTTGATAAAAATCCTGCTTTTAGTAAACCAAGCAGTGCTCAGCTCCAAATTTGGATTTCACAGCTTCAGTTTCATATCTTCGTGGATTTAATTTGTGAAAATATGTAACAGTATCTGCCTGAAATTAATGGTAAAAGGTTTTCCAACAACAAAATCTGTAATGTATGTTTTTTGTCCTTTGTTTGAGATTTAATGTCTTTGGAAATCAGTGGAAATCAGTTTAGCAACAAGATAGAAACGTTGGAGTTAGCATGCAGTGCCGTACAAAGTGTTTGTACCTCTTTTTTCATAATGCAACCGCAAAATTCAGTGTAGTGTACTGTAATTATATGCACAGTTTTTCAGTAACTAAAATGACAAACTGTTTTTGGAAATTCCTCACAAATATAAAATATTTTGGGATGGGATCATGCTGTGTTCACCTCCATCCATCTACCCATCAACTTGGGCCAGCTTCATTGTCCCTTGTTGTGACACCAACCATGGAGTGAAACATGGATGAACATGGGCTCTGAACTGTACACAAAGGCTTGTATGAACTTTTCTACATCTTTCAGTGTCACACTAACCTACACCTGCCATATTCTGCCTGTGTTTGGGGTTTTGAGATTGTGTTCTGTTTACTTTCTCTGCACTGCCATGTTCTTCTCTTGCTTTGTTTCAGTTCATTCAAGTTTATTAGATTCATTCTGGTGTTTAGGTTTTTTGTTACTTCCCTGGATTACTATGTTAGATGTTTTAGGTTTTCCTTATAGATCTTGTTCCCCCGTGTTTATGTTCTTTTGGCAGTCTTATTGTTTACTTATTTCAGTTCACTTAGATGGTTTCTCTTATTTTCCTGCATTCCCTGCTCATCAATGTTAATTGGTCTCTCTCCCTCAATTCCCTGCAGTTCCTGTTCCACCAGCTGCTTCTCATCCCCTTCTGATTAGTTCCCCTAGTTCATTGGCTCATTCTCCACTCCTAAGCATTTAAACTTTCTAGCTGTCGTTACTCGCCACTGGTTCCCCCTAGAAACTACCCGGGTCACTTCCCTTTTTGCTGCCTGGCTATATGGTCTGGGTTCCGGGGCTCCTGTTATCCTCCTGCCTTACACCTGCCTGTGTTCCTGTACCTGGTCTGTGATGGAAATTCTTGCAGTAGGCATTCCACAATGTATGACCTTTGGTTTACCTCACTGCAGTGAACATCTGTGTTAGAGGAGGAAGCTGTAAAAGCCATTATCAGAAGTTTAATGGTTCAGACCCATCTTTTAGGATGATGTCAGGAAGGGCAGTTAGGTCTGTTCCTAGATAACCTTGTCACCTTTGAACTCAAGAAGGGTTTGGGTCGTAAAACACAGACTCTTTGCAGTTGAGATAACACTGTCTTGTTCTGGTATAAATACTGTGTGTAAATAGCGTTCGGGGCTCTGTTCAACTGACTTGCTTGGTGACAGAGTCATTCAAACGCTGATGCCTTTGAATAAAACTTATAAAGACAAAGTCCGGATTTTCTCTTGTTATGAGTCAACTTCTAACCACTTTGATAAGAAAATTCCACAACAATTTTGGCGTCACGAACAGGATCTAACGTGCCAGAGGAGACCGCAGGACAGGGACACGGACGCCTGGCCAGCCTGAGAGTTGTTCTCAGTCCACCTCCATATTACAGAGGGGAGTTCTGGTGCCCGCCTGCGGCTTCTGGCCGATTGGATCCGAACTATTTGTCTTCAAATATATCTGGGTGAGAAGTTGCTCTGTGTAATATAATGTATATTATTATTTTTATTACACATTAACCATCATCTCCTAACTAATTAATTAGGTTCCAGAGTTGCGAGAGGGAGGACATCAGCTGAGGGCCCGGTCACCCTGCAAAAGGAATTGCAGGGAGGTTCTCATTGGTAACAATGGGATAAAGCAAAACACAGGGTTTTGCGGGTGGTTGTTAGCAATTTTCTGCACCTCATAAAGGAGAAAAGCCAGTCGGCAAACGTGCCGCTGAACGGGTAAAAAAAAATTGGTTCCGGAACCTTGAGGCATCAGGGGTGCCTCCTTCTTCATACTCTGATTTATAATGTAATGAAAGGAAAACGTGGGGATGATTGTGTTAAATGTGCTTTAATTTGGAAGGTAAGTTTAGTTTTTCACAGCGTGGAAGTTTGAGTGTAAATAAGTTAAATAGTTTCAAGTAAAACAGTTGATGGAAAAATAAAACAAAAACATAAGAAAAAGATTAAAAAGCACAGAGTGCATCAATTTAGGGGTTAAAGAGTTAAAACTTTCCTGAAGGAAGGTTCGTTTGTCTTAAATATTGTGATCAGTCGGAAAAGAAGGTAAAAGTGAAAAGGGACATTAGAGATGCGAAAAGAAAGTTGTTTTAGAAAGGAGTAACGCTGCGAAAAGAAAGTTGTTTTAGAAAGGAGTAACGCTGATGCCTATGAATAAAACTTATAAAGACAAAGTCTGGATTTTCTCTTGTTATGAGTCAACTTCTACCCACTTTGATAAGAAAATTCCACAACAGGTCATTGTACAGGTCCTTCTCAAAATATTAGCATATTGTGATAAAGTTCATTATTTTCCATAATGTCATGATGAAAATTTAACATTCATATATTTTAGATTCATTGCACACTAACTGAAATATTTCAGGTCTTTTATTGTCTTAATACGGATGATTTTGGCATACAGCTAATGAAAACCCAAAATTCCTATCTCACAAAATTAGCATATTTAATCCGACCAATAAAAGAAAAGTGTTTTTAATACAAAAAACGTCAACCTTCAAATAATCATGTACAGTTATGCACTCAAAACTTGGTCGGGAATCCTTTGGCAGAAATGACTGCTTCAATGCGGCGTGGCATGGAGGCAATCAGCCTGTGGCACTGCTGAGGTCTTATGGAGGCCCAGGATGCTTCGATAGCTGCCTTTAGCTCATCCAGAGTGTTGGGTCTTGAGCCTTTCAACGTTCTCTTCACAATATCCCACAGATTCTCTATTGGGTTCAGGTCAGGAGAGTTGGCAGGCCAATTTGAGCACAGTGATACCATGGTCAGTAAACCATTTACCAGTGGTTTTGGCACTGTGAGCAGGTGCCAGGTCATGTTGAAAAATGAAATCTTCATCTCCATAAAGCTTTTCAGCAGATGGAAGCATTAAGTGCTCCAAAATCTCCTGATAGCTAGCTGCATTGACCCTGCCCTTGATAAAACACAGTGGACCAACACCAGCAGCTGACACGGCACCCCAGACCATCACTGACTGTGGGTACTTGACACTGGACTTCTGGCATTTTGGCATTTTCTTCTCCCCAGTCTTCCTCCAGACTCTGGCACCTTGATTTCCGAATGACATGCAGAATTTGCTTTCATCCGAAAAAAGTACTTTGGACCACTGAGCAACAGTCCAGTGCTGCTTCTCTGTAGCCCAGGTCAGGCGCTTCTGCCGCTGTTTCTGGTTCAAAAGTGGCTTGACCTGGGAAATGCGGCACCTGTAGCCCATTTCCTGCACACGCCTGTGCACGGTGGCTCTGGATGTTTCTACTCCAGACTCAGTCCACTGCTTCCGCAGGTACCCCAAGGTCTTGAATCGGCCCTTCTCCACAATCTTCCTCAGGGTCCGGTCACCTCTTCTCGTTGTGCAGCGTTTTCTGCCACACTTTTTCCTTCCCACAGACTTCCCACTGAGGTGCCTTGATACAGCACTCTGGGAACAGCCTATTCGTTCAGAAATTTCTTTCTGTGTCTTACCCTCTTTCTGTGTCTTACCCTCTTGAGGGTGTCAATAGTGGCCTTCTGGACAGCAGTCAGGTCGGCAGTCTTACCCATGATTGGGGTTTTGAGTGATGAACCAGGCTGGGAGTTTTAAAGGCCACAGGAATCTTTTGCAGGTGTTTAGAGTTAACTTGTTGATACAGATGATTAGGTTCATAGCTCGTTTAGAGACCCTTTTAATGATATGCTAATTTTGTGAGATAGGAATTTTGGGTTTTCATGAGCTGTATGCCAAAATCATCCGTATTAAGACAATAAAAGACCTGAAATATTTCAGTTAGTGTGCAATGAATCTAAAATATATGAATGTTAAATTTTCATCATTACATTATGGAAAATAATGAACTTTATCACAATATGCTAATATTTTGAAAAGGACCTGTATAAGTTTGATTATTATTAAATCTTTCATTTGCTTGGCATGCTGCTCCCTCACTCTTTGCTGCACTTTGACCCAACCACAACCTCACACAGACACTTAACCCAGCCCAGGAGGAGGAGGAGGAGTCATAGCTGACTCCCGGTGACGTCATTCAGTCTGAACAAAAACACCATGTGCTAGCATGGTGATATCAGTGAGATCCGGACGGAGTAACACCGTGCCCAAATGTCTCCTTGCAGGCGAGAAGCCATATGTCTTCAACTTGGATCCACGGCGACTACGGTTGAATACCCGCCGATTGAAGGCAATCATTAGGTTCTGCTGTTAGAGTACCCAGTGTCTATAAATAAAAAGAGGGTCATTAAGACAAGCTTGACTTTTCTTTTAAGACCTACAGAAGCAGCCAGAAAGCCCCAGCAGCTGTATTAAGGTGGTTTTCCCCATAGCCTGGGAAATAAGATATTGGACTTCAGCATCGCATGCCTCCCTGCATGCACATCTAGGTAGCGAGGGCTACCAAGCCACACTGCGGCCACTTAAGTAGCCGAAATGTGCCTTTGTTGTACAGCTTAGTCAACACGTGGATAACCGGACAACTTCGCTTCCCAAAATCAGTGCTTTTGAACCTTTCTTCATCACGTAAGAGGTGTTTGGGCAGCACTGAGGCTATTCTGTGTTGTATTTTAAAGTTAAGACTAACTTTATTTAAAGGGTGGTTTTAAACACAGATCGCCATAATGCGCCATCAACGCTCATGCATTTTAATACTTGTATTAATGGTATTTTTTTAAGGTACATGTTTGACTTCAAGGAAGCAAAAAATTTCCTTTGTTAGCTGAAACAGCTAATGCTAGAAAGGCCAGACCCACACGTGATTCAAGTGATGAATCATGTGTGATTGAAATTATACCATTATATTGTTTCAGTTAGTTCTAATACTAACTTAACCTCATTTCCTGATTCCTCAAGATAATCCTTGGTTCTCAAACATAAATAACATTAAATGGTAATCTTGCGTCACTCTTTTGGTCATGGCCTCCAACCATGTTTGATTCACTTGTTCTTATTCAGACCTACTGTAGTTCATAGGTCTTCCTTATTCTTTCAGTTTGCTTGGTAGTTTTAGTTGAATTGTTCTAGTATAGTAAAGAGTGTGTTGATTGAAATATGTTTGACTTTGTGTTGAATTATTTTTCTTAATAAATTCTTGTATATTTAGACATTGTGTGAATTTATTGCATGTGTGTGCAGAGTTTTATTGTTCAATAATGCCAGAGCTTGTTTCACCCTTTTCTCTATTGTCCTAAGACCACCATCGTATTGGGCTGGTATTCACTGGACGACACTTAACAGACCAAATTATTATTTAAATAATAATAATAATAGAAATCACAATAATAGTCACAACACCCTGCTTTTTTCAGCAGGGTGTTGTTCACAGCCCACCAACAATAATGTTCCCCATGTAGGGGTTGTGCCCTACATGGGGCACAGCCCCCCCAACCAGCCACAACACCATCTCTTTTACGCCGGCCAAACCCCAGAGCCCCCCACAGATTTCCTAACACACCAAGTAAGCATCACCACACTGCAGGAGCTGGAGCTTGTAAGGCCCAAAGTAGGGGGACCTGTGTAGCCCCTGTTGCCAACAGCTGGCCAGACACATCCCCAATAGCCGTAGGCTACCCGGAAGGAGCCCACCACTTGGGACAGTATACCACCCATCCCCCCACCCATGTCTACTGAATTGGTTGCACCCAATTGTATTGAGTGGTAGTCAAGTAAAGGGGGCAACATACAAATGCTTGCCAAACATTTCATATTTTTCTTTGTTAAATATGCAACAAAAATCTCTATTTTCCTTCTACTTGACATTTATGCACCACATTGTCATATCCACAGAATTGTGTGCAGGCTGGTGTGTGTGTCTCTCTCTTACCTGCTCTCATTACGGAGAGTGACCGCTGGATGTGTTCTCCAGCTGGAGCTCATCAAGCCCAATCAGGAAAAGATTAAAGAGGAGTGGGTTACCTGAGACAGATGCCAGATTGTTTTTTACATGAGAGGTAATCAGGCACTTAAATTCTTATGTCTTTATGCTCCTTGAGTTTCTGATACTCATCTTTGCTATCTCTTCTCCACAGAAAGTTGCATACACTTATTCACGTTCTGTTCATGGACTCTAAGGGTCTGCTTCTTTGTTCTCTCCATCTGTTTGGAAAACCTTCCTCAGTACTACCTCTGTGAATCTCCTCTCCGCTCCTCTACCCGTCCTCCTGGAACCTGGATTTCGCATCGCTCTCTCACCTGCCTGACCACCCTCCAACAGTCATCACTCCATCACTGCAACATGGAAATAGTACAAAAAGACATTCACCAAAAACCCCAGTCAGCAGTTCCCTGCCAACCTCAGTTAATGGGTTACTGTGAATACACTCACATCCCCCTGAAACACCATCATCTACTTGCCAGTAAGAAACCTTATTTTTTGCTTTTAATCTAAATCATTTTGGATCCCAGATATTTACCACGTACCTCCCAATGTTGTCCTGGACTGCAGCCATTAACCTGGAAGAGTCATCTCACTGTACACATTCACCAAGAAATCATTTAAACTATCTCTTGGTGTCCATAATTGTTGTCTGAGCTAGAGTCTCACTTCTTAACAAACAAGACACACCTTCTATTGATCTATCACATTAAATCCCACAAAATTTGAAGCGGTTAAGAGTATAATAGGCATTTAACATACAGTATACCAAATTACTACATTTAGGAGGTTAGTCAGCTGAAGTCATGTAAGCTCTAAAGCTTTGACACAGAGCATAAACCTTTATGGAGTCATTCGTTTTACGTAGATTTGCCATTTCTCATGTTTTTGATTTCTTTGATTGTGTTTTCTTTTATTTTTTGTAGTACACACAACTTTGTTATCAGAAGATTAAAGGTGTAAACTAAGCTCACATCAAATGCTGCAAGTTCCTAAGCTCCATTTATCATAAGTTTTAGTTCTCTCCTATGAACCCCAACCCAACAACACTCATCCACACACATCCACACAAACCTTTGGGATCTGTTGGGATCCCAACAGACCTTACAACCTTTATCATAACAGTGCTATGCTCTATGCTGTGAAACAATGTAGCTATTTTGCATTTTGATGTGAGACTGGTGTCTGATAGGCACAAAAAAGGCAATCAGTGCTGATAGCTCCACTCCTCATTACAGCAGTCTTTATGGATGAGAGATATTACAGATTTGCATGAGTTCCATTTTCAAGCCGCGATCTCTCCCAGCAGGAGTTTTCTTATGCAGACTGGTTTATCTAACAGGGAAACTGTTAGTTTCCATCGAAGCGTGCAGACCCTCAGACTGTGCTCTGTTTCAGTGCACTTGTTCAGTTATATGAGACACATCCCTTTGCCTCAGCTGTTATAAGTTTTGTACATAAAATGGGTTTGGTCAGGACATGAACAAACTAACGCTGCATGCTTCTCTTTATTTTTGTATGCATACATGCATGCATTTACAGATATGAAAAGCAATTGTGCCTTATCTTTTTCTTTGCTTTTTTGTCATACCTGCATGCATTAAGGGGAAAACAAACAGTCAAAATTAACCCCACCTTATGGGATCAAAGGATGTTGATATGACTGAATTCCAAATGGTTGGATGCTAATTGTATAATTTACATAGAAGCAATAAAAAACTTGGAGGAGTAGCACTGTATATCTGTACAGCTCTTGTTGTTATTATTAATATGAATATATTATTTCATATTTAATATTAATACTTTACTATTTTATTAAATAATATTTCGGTCTGTTAAGGTTTGTCCTGTAAATACAAGCCCAATAAGGCGGTGGTATTAGGACAAAATTGAAAGGGATGAGCCAAGCTCTGCCATTATTGAACAGCAAAACTCTGCACACACATGGAATGAATTCACATAAATTCTTAAAATACAAGAACTTATTAACAAAAATAAGTCAACTCAAGTCAAACATATTTCAATCAACAAACTCTTTACCATGCTAAAACAATCCAAATAAACTACCAATGAGAATTAAAGAATTAGGAAGACTAATGGGCTATGTACAATATAAACAAGTTGATCAAAGATGGTTGAAAACCATGACTGAACAAGTGATGCAACATTACCATGCAAAGTTATTTACGTTTTGAGAATCAAGGATTATCTTGAAGAATCTGGAATTGAAGTTAAGTTAGTCTTGGAACTAACTTAGGCAATAATCAGCATACCTTTAGACAACCATTCACAATGCAAGATCAGAAAAAATATTATTTTAATAAAATAATATTTTAAAGAATGATTTGCTGAATAAAACCAACCTTCTGGATGACCAATTCTCAACGAGGTTTAATTAGCTGCCTTTAGTTATTAAAATAATATTTAAGGAAATATTATTTTACTAGATTGAAAACTACAACTCTTTTGGGTAAATTATCTTTAGTAGGCAAACACATGTTCTTAGCTGTTAGCGGTTGAAGCTAACAAAAGAAGCTATCTTCTATGTTTAAAATCACCCTTTAAATAAAGTTTGTCTTAACTTTAAAAACACAAACACAGAACACAAACTGAGCACATGTGCTGAACAGATAATCTGCTAGCACTAAGATGGCTGAGTTTTCAACACAAACAAAACCAAACGTCATAAAACAAAAAATGTTTAGATTATTTCATTCTAAACTACTTCTCTCTGCCCAAAACACAACCTCTTACGTGAACCGTGCTGAGGGAAAGTTGTCTGGGGCGATGAAATTGAAGAAAGCATCCACAGTGAACAAAGGGTTAACTTGCTAACCTCCATTGTCCTTCCTTCAGACCGGGAAAAACTGATCCACTCGGCGATGTAGAGACAGGGTCTCTGCAAGGAACTCTCTAGAACACAGTTTGCTTCTGTAGACCTGAGAGAGAAAATCAAGCAACGCTTGTACCTTAATTACCCCACTTCATTAATGAATACCGGATACACAAACAGCAATTCATTCCTACTTAACTTAGTGCATATGATCCTATGATCGTATGACACTCTTGGATCCAGTTTGAAGAGTTATGTCTATTTCCCCGCAAAGAGACATTAGCGTGCTGTGTCCCTCCGTCCAGTTCCTCTGAGGACCTGCGTGGAAGAGGTCAATTTGTTGCAGAAGCGGGGTTTTTATTTGGACAGTGACATCACGGGAAGTCCGCTGTTACCCTGTTTCTGGCTGTGCTGGAAGTAGGTTAATGCGATTTATTTAGAAAGTTCCAGAAAAGTTTTTACTGGCCCATCATCTTGTACCCATGGCTGTGGTCCCAACACTCAGAAATGTAGAATTCTCATCAATAATGAGAACTGTTGTTGGCGATTTGACGGAAATTGTAATTGTAATTGAAAAAAAACCTAAAATGCCGTTATCAGCTGTGTGTATCAATCGCCGGGTTCTAGTGTGGAGGTATTAACTAATAAATTGTTGTAGTTCTTTGAAAGGAACTGTAACAAGATAATGTTTCTGTGTGGGTATTTTAATATAGATGTTGGAAATTTGGAGACCTAAATAAAAACACCGATTTCATCAACTAAATGTGTAGTTTAACTGTATATGCATTGATACTTAAAGCAACACGAATTACACCAGAATTCAACTGTCATTGCTAATATTGCTACCATGGCAAACAGGCTCTAGGTGATGGGTCAGACAAAGAGTGGTTCAAGAATCCTTCATGAGGACTAGTAGATCGAGGCATGTGACGAGGCAGAGCTGGGGTCCCACCTTGGAGCCAGTCCTGGGGTCGGGACTCGCCGGAGAGCGCCTGGTGGCCGGGTTGCTGCTCCCGGGACCCGGCCGGGCCAAGCCTGAATGAGAGACGCGAGGCCATCCCCCAGTGGGCCCACCACCTGCAGGGGGAACCGTGAGGGACCGGTGCAAAGAGGATTGGGCGGCGGACGAAGGTGGAGACCTCAGCGGCCCGATCCCCAGATGCTTATGCTGGCTCTAGGGATGTGGAATGTCACCTCGCTGGGGGGGAAGGAGCCTGAGCTTGTGCGACTAGAAATAGTCAGGCTCGCCTCCACGCACAGGGTGGGCTCTGGAACCCATCTCCTCGAGAGGGGCTGGACTCTCTTCTACTCTGGAATGGCCAATGGGGGAGAGGCGGCAGGCTGGGGTGGGTTTGCTTGTTGCCCCCCAGCTCAGCCGTCTCATGTTGGGGTTTACCCCAGTGGACGAGAGGGTCGCATCCCTGCGCCTTCGGGTTGAGGACAGGTCTCTGACTGTCGTTTCGGCCTACGGGCCGAGCGGTGCAGAGTACCCGGCCTTCACGTTCTATCCAGCAACCCCGACAGGGGACTTTATTATTCTGCTGGGGGACTTCAACGCCCATGTGGTAAACGACACTGACACCTGGAAAGGCGTGATCGGGAAGAATGTCATCCCCGATCTGAATCCGAGTGATTCTTTGTTATTGGACTTCTGTGCTAGTCACGGATTGTCCATAATGTACACCATGTTCAAACATAAGGGTGTCCATCAATGCACTAAGCACCAGGACACCCTAAGCAGAAGGTCAATGATCAACTTTGTTGTCGTATCATCAGACCTTCAGCCGCGTGTTTTGGACACTCTGGTGAAGAGAGGGGCTGAGCTGTCCACTGATAACCACCTGGTGGTGAATTGGATCCGCTGGAAGAGGAGAAAGTCGGACACACTTAGCAGGCCCAAGCACATAGTGAGGGTCTGCTGGGAATGTCTGACGGAGCCCTTGGCCAGGGATGTATTCAACTCCCACCTCCGGGAGAGCTTTGATCAGATTCCGGGGGATGTTGGAGACATAGAGTCCAAGTGGACCATGTTCTCCGCATCTATTGTCGATCCTGCTGCTCGTAGCTGTGGCCATAAGGTTTGTGGTGCCTGTCACGGCGGCAATCCCAGAACCCGGTGGTGGATACCGGCAGTAATCATCTAACTATCATGCTGAAGAAGGTGTCCTATCGGCTGTAGTTGGCTTGTGGGACTCCTGAGGCGGCTGACAGGTACCAAGAGGCCAAGCGTGCCACGGCCCGGGCTGTGGCAGAGGCACAAACCCAGGCCTGGGAGGTGTTCGGTGAGGCCATGGAGAAGGACCATCGGTTGGCCTCGAAGTGATTCTGGCAAACCGTCCGGCGCCTCAGGAGGGGGAAGCAGTGCTTCGCCAACACTGTTTACAGTGGGGGTGGGAGGCTGCTGACCTCGACTGGGGATATTATTGGGCGGTGGAAGGAGTACATCGAGGATCTCCTCAATCCTGCCATCACGCATTCCCTGGTGGAAACAGAGGCTGGGGACTCGGGGTTGGACTCTTTCATCACCCAGGCTGAAGTCACCGAGGTGGTTAAAAAGCTCCACGGTGGCAGGGCTTCAGGGGTGGATGAGATCCGCCCTGAGTACCTCAAATCTCTGGATGTTGTGGGGCTGTCATGGTTGACACGCCTCTTCAACATTACGTGGCGGTCGGGGACAGTCCCTCTGGACTGGCAGACTGGGGTGGTGGTGCCCCTTCATAAGAAGGGTGACTGGACAGAGTGTTCCAACTACAGGGGGATAACACTCCTCAGCCTCCCTGGTAAGGCCTACACCAGGATATTGGAGAGGAGAGTCCGGCCAATAGTCGAACCTCGGCTTCAGGAGGAGGAGTGTGGTTTTTGTCCCGGCCGTGGAACACTGGACCAGCTCTATACCCTCTACAGGGTACTTGAGGGTTCATGGGAGTTTGCCCAACTGGTCCCCATGTGTTTTCTGGACCTGGAGAAAGCATTCAACTCTGTCTCTCGTGATGCCCTGTGGGGGCTGCTCCAGGAGTATGGAATTGGGGCCCCTTTATTAGGTGCCATCCAGTCCCTGTACAAGCAGAGCAGGAGTTTGGTTCACATTGCCGGCACCAAGTCAGACCTGTTCCCAGTGCATGTTGGACTCCGGCAGGGCTGCCCTTTGTCCCCGGTCCTGTTCATAACTTTAATGGACAGGATTTCTAGACGCAGCCAAGGGCCGGAGGGGGTCTGGTTAGGGGACCAGTGGATTTCTTCTCTTCTTTTTACAGATGACGTGGTCCTGCTGGCCCCCTCTAGCCAAGACCTACACTGCACTGGGGCGGTTCGCAGCCGAGTGTGAAGCGGCTGGGACGAAGATCAGCTCCTCCATGTCAGAGGCCATGGTACTCGATCGGAAAAGGGTGGCTTGTCCTCTTCAGTTTGGAGGGGAGTTCTTGGCTCAAGTGGAGGAGTTCAAGTATCTCGGGTTCTTGTTCACGAGTGAGGGAAGAATGGAGCAGGAGATCGACAGACGGATCGGTGCAGCTGCCGCAGTAATGGGGGCACTGTGCGAGTCCATTGTGGTGAAGAGAGAGCTGAGGCGAAAAGCGAAGCTCTTGATTTACCGGTTGGTCTACGTTCCTACCCACACCTATGGCCATGAACTTTGGGTCATGACCGAAAGAACGAGATCCTGAATACAAGCAGCTGAAAAGAGCTTCCTCCTTAGGGTGGCCGGGCACTCCCTTAGAGATAGGGTGAGGCATCCAAGCCATCCTGGAGGGGCTCGGAGTAGAGCCGCTGCTCCTCCACATTGAGAGGAGCCAGTTGAGGTGGCTTGGACATCTATACCGGATGCCACCCAGACGGTTTCCTCGGGAGGTGTTCCAGGCATGTCCCACTGGGAGGAGGCCCACGAGACGGCCCAGGACACGCTGAAGGGACTATGTCTCTCGGCTGGTCTGGGAACGCCTTAGGCTCCCCCCGGAGGAGCTGGAGGAGGTGTGTGGGGAGAGGGACATCTGGGTGTCTCTGCTGAGTCTGCTGCCCCTGCGACCCGGTCCCGGATTTGCGGAAGTTGACGAGTACGAGTACGAGTACATAAATTCATTATTTTATTTTGTAAATGCAGGCTGAAATCTGGCAACAAATATTCTTAAAATGAAGGTGGATTATAAATTTAGTATTGAGGAGAATGTTAACAACATTACTATTTTCCAAATTAGAAAAAGAAGAAATAATGTCTATTTTCAACTGATTATTTAGATATGGATATGAGATTAGAGTTATCTAGAATTCATTTTGTAAATGAACCATTCACATTCATTTGTCATGTATCCCTCTACTTCTCTACTCAAAGATTTCCTGAAAATATGAAAGTAGTAGTTTTACCAGATTAAATCAAATTATAAATAAATATAATGGGTTTAGTAAAAAACATTCTACATCTATGGCTTAATGGAAATTGTTGAAGCTATATCTGCTGCAATAGACAAGAGACATTTGTAAAGGTCTTTGTTGACCTTAAAAAAGCGATTACAGGATACGTCTGGAAACGTTTGGGAAATAAGGCATAGGAGCACTAGCGCAAGAATGGGTTCTCCAGTTATTTAGAAAATAGAAAACAGTCTGTAAAGGTATACAGATCCAAGTTATATTGTATTTATGTTATACCAGGAGTCAGTCACTGGACCAACACTTTTTTTTATACACTAACAATTTTGTTCATGTATCCAGATGTTTGCTGATGACACCACTTTGTTCTATTCTGTTGAAAATTTGACATATGCGTTGAATGTGGTAAAAAGGATTTGCTTATTTAACTGACTGTGTCAAAGTTTGAGAAAATGTGATACATTCCACTAAATCCACTATGACTGAATTTAATACATTTATTTAAAGAAATTGTATTTATAATTTAAAAAGATCAGAGATTTTTTAAAAACCTAAAGCCAGAACTAGTCTGATGGAACATTACATTTCTGTTTATGGAAATAATCTGCGGAATTAACAAACCAAAGAGAGTATATCAATTTTTATTGATTTATTGTTGTTGGATCTCAGCTCCTCTCCTCGTGGTTGGTTCTGGCAGCTCGTTATCAGCAGCTGCAGCTCATCTCCTGATGAGCTCACTGGGCTTCTTAAGGCAGCTGCTGGAACAGGTCTTCGCTGGAACATAACCTCAGTTATGTGGACTGCCTGTCTGCCTACCTGCCCGGCTACCTGTCGACCTGCCTATCTGCCTGCCTGCACCTGGTAAATACTCACCTAAGGACTGCACTGTAAATATACTCACCATCAGCACTCTCACCTTGGATTCCTGGATTCCATCCTCCTCCCCTGGTTCCTGGACAACACCAACTTATATAGGCAAGCCTACACTAGGAATAAACTTCACTTACCGTCTACATCCTGTGTTTTGAGTCCGTTTTTCATCCTCTGGTTTGTTCTACTTCGACTACCTTAGTGATTCATGATGATTGTGCTCTTCAATGACATCCTATTCTTAATCTTTATAATCCAGTTTGTTGATGGACCCACCGTTGCCAGCAATAACAACTTTAGCTATTCTGTAAACATCTTCCACAAGGTTTATGTGTGTTCATAGTTAGATGAGACAACCAGCTTTGCAGCCTCCACTCTACTTCATTCCAAAGTAGTTCAAGTAGGTTGAAGGTAGGACTCTGTGCAGACCAGTCAAGTTTTTCCACATCAAATCTGCAGCCATGGAAATGACTGTAACACCAGAACACATTGATTTAGTGGTGTGACCCAATATGTTTGGCAATATAGTAGATAATGAAATATACTGGCTTAGTGAAGGACTATATTATTAAAAAAATATTTTATTTTCTTCTCCTATTGCTTTCTTTTTCCAAAGTATGTGTAGGGTTAGTTTATCAAGTTTTAGTAAATAGATTTTTTGAAAGAAGGGGTAGATTATATGTTTCCTCTTTCTACTCCTTTTCATAATTTTTTAAGCTTTTTTTGTACATGTTAAAATGTGTAAAAAAAAAGATCAAATTATTACTAGTTGGGATTACAAGGAAAGCTCAGTTTTATTAGCCACACCCAAGCCTAATTACTGCCTTACATGTGGAATTAATATATAACTAAAAAAGAAGCTGTATGACAACATGAAGTAGGGTAATGATCACGCCCCAATCTAAAAAAATTCAGGAACAGATGGGAAACAAATAATTGACATCACTGTGGAAAGGCAAAGTAATTTCTGAGGATTTGGGACTCCAGTGCACTTCAGTGAGAGCCATCATCCACAAATGGAGAAAATCTGAAATATTGCTGAACCAGTGGCAAGACTGGCCAGGAGTGGCCAGTCTTCCAAAATTATTACCAGAGCACTTTGAAGACTTATCCAGATGGTCATGAAGAAATCCAGAACAAAATCTAAAGCACTGCCCACCCCACTTGTCTCAGTTAGGGTCAGGGTTCATGAAGACTCAGCAATGAATGGGAGAATCCTAAGGAGAAAACCACTGCTGACCAAAAACAACCATCTCACATTTACCAAGACCATTTTAATGATCCCCATGACTTTAAGAAAAATAGTCTGTGGCCCGATGAGATATAAGTGAAACTTTATGGGAAGGTGTGCCCCCTGTTACACGTGACTTAAAAATAAATATACAAACAGACATGGTGGGTCTTTTATTGTTTTGCTTCTTCAGGACCAGTAATTTGCACAGTATCAGTAATTTGCCGTTATTTATAAAACTATGAATTCTACAGCTAAAAAAGTCCTGAAAGGGAATGTCTGACCATTTTTATAACCTTACGGTCAAGTGCACCTGAGTTGTGTAGCAGGGCAATTAACCAAAACACATCAGCAAGTAGAAAGACAAAAAGAAGTGGCCAAGTCAAAGACAGACATTAAATCCGACTGAGATACTGTCGGCAGAAAAATTAGAAATGGTTTTTAAACTGGATAACATAGCTAGGTTGGCTTACTGTGCTATCAGTGGTGGATGACTCTGGGAAAAGGCCACAATCCTGGTGGTTGTCCAAAGAAACTGTATTTTTTTTTTTACTCAGTTTATACTTGTCTAATCTGAATCAAAGTTGACAAACAAATGCAAAGACAAAACAAATCTATAAGCACTACACTAACACTCACCGGCCACTTTATTAGGTACACTTTGCTTGTCCCGGGTTGGACCCCCTTTTGTCTTCAGAACTGACCTAATCCTTCGTGGCATAGTTTCAACAAGGTACTGGAAACCTTCCTCAGAGAGTTTGGTCCATATTGACATGATAGCATCACACAGATGCTGCAGATTTGTCGGCTGCAGATCCATGATGCGAATCTCCTGTTCCACCACATCCCAAAGGTGCTCTATTGGATTGAGATCTGGTGACTGTGGAGGCCATTTGAGTACAGTGAACTCATTTCCATGTTCAAGAAACCAGTCTGAGATGATTCGTGCTTTATGACATGGCGTGTTATCCTGCTGGAAGTAACCATCAGAAGATGGGTAGACTGTGGTCATAAAGGGATGGACATGGTCAGCAACAATACTTAGATAGGCTGTAGCGTTGACACAATGGTCAATTGGTACTAAGGGGCCCAAAGTGCGCCAAGAAAATATTCCCCACACCATTACATCACCACCACCAGCCTGAACCGTTGATACAAGGCAGGATGGATCTATGCTTTCATGTTGTTGATGCCAAATTCTGACCCTACCATCCGAATGTCGCAGCAGAAATCGAGACTCATCAGACCAGGCAACGTTTTTCCAATCTTCTATTGTCCAATTTTGGTGAACCTGTGCGAATTGTAGCCTCAGGTTCCTGTTCTTAGCTGACAGGAGTGGCACCTGTGGTCTTCTGCTGCTGTAGCACATCCACCTCAAGGTTCGATGTGTTGTGTATTCAGAGATGTTCTTCTGCATGCCTCAGTTTTAACGAGTGGTTATTTGAGTTGCTGTTGCCTTTCTATCAGCTTGAACCAGTCTGGCCATTCTCCTCTGACCTCTGGCATCAAAAACGCATTTGCGCCCACAGAACTGCCGCTCACTGGATATTTTCTCTTTTTCTGACCTTTCTCTGTAAACCCTAGAAATGGTAGTGCTTGAAAATCCAAGTAGATTAGCAGTTTCTGAAATACTCAGACCAGCCCGTCTGGGACCAACAACCATGCCATGTTCAAAGTCACTTGAATCAACTTTCTTTCCCATTCTGATGCTTGGTTTGAACTGCAGCAGATCGTCTTGACCATGTCTACATGTCTAAATGCATTGAGTTGCTGCCATGTGATTGGCTAATTAGAAATTTGTGTTGACGAGCAGTTAAGGCCTTAAGTTAAGATTTTCATAGGGGTGGCCAGACTGAGAATATTGCTCTCTGAGGGATGGCCAAAAGCTGATCTTAAGTTTATTTTTGTGGACTGAGCAGTGGTTCTCTCATTACAAAGAAGACTCATAGATGACTTGCTGAAGAGTTCTGAAAAGAGCAATAATTTTGTGTTTGTTATCTTTCATGTTAGTATGTCATCAATGTGGATAATTCATCATTGTATTTTCATGGTCAGTTTATGGACATTTTTGACCAGTTTAGTGGACAAATTGCTTTTTTTCTGATTTATTAATTTATTTTTGCTTTAAATTAATGTTAAAAGATTGAGCAACATAGGTAACTTCTTCTAACCTTCACTTCTTAAAGAATTTCCTATGAAGGGCCAACAGTGTCAAAATGAAATAAATGCACCATTGAATGTACATTGAACTAAATAAGATTAGAAATACATTATAATAAAACTGTGCACATAAGTCCATGTAATGAGCACAAATTCAAACGGAGGCATTCTAATACACCACTGTAAAATGCCCAGGAAATAGTTATATGTTGAGACAGGGGCCCCTGCTTGTCTTCTTCATATCCAACAAAGACGACTAAATTACTTTAAATCAGCTTGAATTTGATATTTGATCATCTTCAACCTTAAAGCATAATGGCCTTGAAAATGTGATCTTACCCATTAAGAACCGGATGAAAGTATCTTGAAGACTCTGTCGGCACAAAGGTTTGCTGTTAGCGGGAACATTCACATGCAATGAGCAAGATTAATGCAGAGCTACATTTGGCTCTTTGGAAGAAGAAGAAAAAGATATTTCCCCTTTCTCTCCCAAAGCACTAAAATATAGAGACAATTAAAACTAATGGTGAAGTCTTAATATTTTTTTGCAAAGAAGGATAGGTAAAAGTGTCAGTCAGATGTGAGAAGCTGGTAGATACACACCTCCAGACTTAAACCTCTATTCATGGAAAGGGGGTTCTACAGAGCACTGAGTCAGGAGGGCTAATTAAAAAATGCGCACCGCAATTTCCAGATCTCTATTTAAAAAAATTTAAAACAGCGTATGCTTTTCCTTCTGCTTCAGAACCATGCTCTACTTTGTATTGGTATATCACATATCGATGTGAACATCCAGGTGTATGGATAATTTGAAGAGTTACAGTTGTAGTTGAGGGAAGAAGAACACCCTCATATCTGCCTTAATGTTTGTCATGCAATTCATCGCTGATTGTGTGATTAACAGCTTGCCTTCACTTACAAAAAAATTTACATACTGAGAATCTTCATTTGTGCTAAGCCACTTTAGCATTTATTTAGAATCAGAATCTCTCTGCAGCCCTGATTGTACGTTGCAGTGTGAACCTGTCCTGTCTTGTGGATGAGCCTAACCACACTGATATGGATGGAAATGGTGGTTTTTAGGAACCGGAAGTGAACACAGTACATACAGTGTTGGGGGCGGGGGGTGTTTGGGGGTGGTGTTCTCTGAAAGTCCACCATCATCTCCACAGTCTTAAGTGGGTTGAGTTCCAGGTGGTTCTGACCACACCAGCCAATCCACCTCCTGTCTGTATGCAGACTCATTACTGTCCTGGATCACTCCAATAAAAGTGGTGTCATTTGCAAACTTCAGGAGTTTCACAGACGGGTCCGCTGAGGTGCAGTCATTTGTGTAGAGGGAGAAGAGGAGTGGGGAGAGAACACACCCCTGGGAGGCGCCGGTGCTGATGGTTCTTGTGCAGGAGAAGATGCTCCCCAGCCTCACCTACTACTGCTGGTCCTTCAGGAAGCTGGTGATCCACTGACAGGTGGAGGCCAGGACTTTGAGCTGGATGAGTTTCTGGTGGAGGTTGTCTGGATTGATTTTGAAGGCCACGCTGAAGATCACAAACAGGATCCTGGTGTACATCCCTGGGTGGTTGAGGTGTTACAGGGTGAAGTGTAGTCCCAAGTTGACTGCATTATCTGCCGACCTGTTTGCCTGGTAGGCAAACTGCAGGGGTTCCAGTAGGGGGCCTCTGATGTCTTTCAGGTACTTCAACACCAGTCATTCAAAGGATTTTATGACCAAAGACATCATGGAAACAGGACTGTAGTCATATAATCCCGTGATGATGGGTTTTCTGGGTACTGGGATGATGGTGGAGCATTTGAAGCAAGAAGGAACCTTACACACCTCCAGTGAATTGTTGATGATCTTAGTGAAGATGGGTGCCAGATGGTTGGTGCATGGATTCAGGCATGACGGGAAGACATTATCAGGTCCCGAGGCCTTCCTTGTTTTCAGGTGCCGAAAAAGGCTATTTACATCTTCTTCTGAGAACCTAGGCAGGGGGTCTTAAGCTAGGAAGCTGGTTGTTGTTTGGCAAGAATTTGTGTCTGAATGGGATGTGGAGGAGTTGGGTTGAGGTGTGAACTGCTGCTTTTCATACCAGAAGTAGAAGCCATTCAGTTGATTTGCTAGGCAAGGATTCTGCTCAGGGTGGGGGGAAGGTCTCCTGTAGGTAGTCAGGTTTTTCAAACCATTCCAAATAGCAGAAGAGTCTACATGAGAGAAGCAATGTGGCTTCTCTTCACTGCTTTGATCTCCTTGGTCAATTTGTTCCTGGTCTGCTTACACAGGGCCTGGTCCCCTCTGCGGTGAGCCTCTTTCTTATCCCTGCACAGTTGCCTCAGATGAGAAGTGAACCAAGGTTTATTCTTATCGTATGTGCAGAAGGTCATGGTCTGCATACACATGTCCTCACAAAAACTGATGTATGATGTCACCACTTCAGTAAGTTGGTTTAAATCAGTGGCTGATGTTTTTAAAACAGTTCAATCTGTGCAGTCAAAACAGGCCTATAACATCTGCTTTGAGTCATCATTTCTTAACAGTCCGCACCACAGGTTCAGAAGCTTTTAATTTCTGCCTGTAGGTTTGGATGAGGTGAACCAGAGAGTGTTTAGAAAGTCCCATAGCAGCCCTGGTGATAGCATGGCATGCATCCTTAAAAGTTGTATAGCAGTAGTCCAGAGTGTTTTTGTCCCTGGTGGGACACTTAATGTACTGTCTGTATTTGGGAAGTTCATTGGAGAAACTTGTACTGTTAAAATCCCCAATAACAATGATGAGAGTCTGGATGTTTTTTCTCCTTGTCTTATCAGCTAAGCCAGTTGATGTGGAGCCTTGAGGAGGTATGCAAGCGCCAACCAGTACAAACGAGAACTCCCTCTGTGAATAAAACAGTTTACAAGAAATTACTCCATTTTGATATTTCTGCACCAACCTTCATTTATATAAATGCAGAGTCCACCTCCTCGCTCTAAAAGGCTGAAAGCCCGGTATCAGAACTGTGTAGTCCAGGGTGTTCTCACTCAGGCAGGTTTCGGTAAAGCAGAGGGCGGAAGATGCATGAAAGTCTGAGTTTTTACAGGTTAGGAGGGAGGAAGCAGTTCGTCCATCTAGTTGGCCAGGGAATGTACATTTGCCATGTGGATCGAAGGCAAGGGTGCGCGTAGTCCCCACTGTCGGAGCTTCACAAGCTCCCTCCCCTTTCCACCGTCTCCAGCGGTATAGTCCATGGAGAGCCGCAGCTCCGCTGGCTAGGATCTCCGCTGGCAACAATTAATGATGGTGAAAAAATGCCAAGAGAGGACGGTCTGATGTTAAGTGACAGAAAGCAACACAAAAACACACAAGAGCGCAAAGCCCTGAGGCTGCCATCAGCAGTGCCATCTTGGATCATGAAATGTTAAAATCATCTGGAATCTGAAAACTCAAAGGACTGCAATACCTTTTACAGCATTTTAATTCTACTGCCTTGTATATTTTCATTCTTTGCTCCTTTTTTAATGTTTGTTTTTTGCAGCACTAGTGGCCTTCATTTTTTCAAACCTTTTCAACAGTAAGCTGACAGGAAAGGGGTGGGGAGAGTGGGAAGACATGCAGCAAAAGTTGCCTGGGCCGGGAGTCAAACCTGCGACGGCTGCCATAAGGACCAAAAGCCTCTGAATTTGGGTCAGGCGTTTCACCACTGCACCACCGCTCTACCCGCTTGTTTGGTCATTTTAATGGACATAGCATAATCAGTGGTTATTGTAATGGACATAGCATAATCAGACTGTGACAGAATGGAGAGAAATGTGGTGGGAAGAAATGGGAGTGACAGAACAACATTCAATTATTTAAATACCTCCTTGAATAAAATCCGAGATCCCAGGTGTGGAGCTGAAGTTGTGGAGATACAAGGCTGCTGGCTAAAAGCTAAGCATTACAGTATTAGTAATGTTATAAGCTAACCCTGTGACCTGTCCAGGTTGCATCCAGGCTCCTTCATGCATTTGGAGTAAATGCACCAGACACTATATACTGTATATATATATATATATATATATATATATACAGGGGTTGGACAATGAAAGTGAAACACCTGTCATTTTAGTGTGGGAGGTTTCATGGCTAAATTGGACCAGCCTGGTAGCCAGTCTTCGTTGATTGCACATTGCACCAGTAAGAGCAGAGTGTGAAGGTTCAATTAGCAGGGTAAGAGCACAGTTTTGCTCAAAATCTTGAAATGCACACAACATTATGGGTGACATCCCAGAGTTCAAAAGAGGACAAATTGTTGGTGCACATCCTGCTGGCGCATCTGTGACCAAGACAGCAAGTCTTTGTGATGAATCAAGAGCCATGGTATCCAGGGTAATGTCAGCATACCACCAAGAAGGACGAACCACATCCAACAGGTTTAACTGTGGACGCCAGAGGAAGCTGTCTGAAAGGGATGTTCGGGTGCTAACCCGGATTGTATTCAAAAAACATAAAACCACGGCTGCCCAAATCACAGCAGAATTAAATGTGCACCTCAACTCTTCTGTTTCCACCAGAACTGTCCGTCGGGAGCTCCACAGGGTCAATATACACGGCCGGGCTGCTATAGCCAAACCTTTGGTCACTCATGCCAATGCCAAACATCGGTTTCAATGGTGCAAGGAGGGCAAATCTTGGGATGTGGACAATATGAAACATGTATTGTTCTCTGATGAGTCCACCCTTACTGTTTACCCCACATCCGGGAGAGTTACGGTGTGGAGAAGCCCCAAAGAAGGGTACCACCCAGATTGTTGCATGCCCAGAGTGATGGTTTGGGCTGCCATATCATGGCATTCCCTTGGCCCAATACTTGTGCTAGATGGGCGCTTCACTGCCAAGGACTACCAAACCATTCTTGAGGACCATGTGCATCCAATGGTTCAAACAATGTATCCTGAAGGCGGTGCCGTGTATCAGGATAACAATGCACCAATACACACAGCAAGACTGGTGAAAGATTGGTTTGATGAACATGAAAGTGAAGTTGAACATCTCCCATGGCCTGCACAGTCACCAGATCTAAATATTATTGAGCCACTTTGGGGTGTTTTGGAGGAGCGAGTCAGGAAACGTTTTCCTCCACCAGTATCACGTAGTGACCTGGCCACTATCCTGCAAGAAGAATGGCTTAAAATCCCTCTGACCACTGTGCAGGACTTGCATATGTCATTCCCAACAGACTGGGTATTTAGCAGGGATTTTCTGACACTGATATTTGCACAATGATCACCTGCACTGTTGTACAGGTCCTTCTCAAAATATTAGCATATTGTGATAAAGTTCATTATTTTCCATAATGTCATGATGAAAATTTAACATTCATATATTTTAGATTCATTGCACACTAACTGAAATATTTCAGGTCTTTTATTGTCTTATTATGGATGATTTTGGCATACAGCTCATGAAAACCCAAAATTCCTATCTCACAAAATTAGCATATCATTAAAAGGGTCTCTAAACGAGCTATGAACCTAATCATCTGAATCAATGAGTTAACTCTAAACACCTGCAAAAGATTCCTGAGGCCTTTAAAACTCCCAGCCTGGTTCATCACTCAAAACCCCAATCATGGGTAAGACTGCCGACCTGACTGCTTTCCAGAAGGCCACTATTGACACCCTCAAGCAAGAGGGTAAGACACAGAAAGAAATTTCTGAACGAATAGGCTGTTCCCAGAGTGCTGTATCAAGGCACCTCAGTGGGAAGTCTGTGGGAAGGAAAAAGTGTGGCAGAAAACGCTGCACAACGAGAAGAGGTCCCTGAGGAAGATTGTGGAGAAGGGCCGATTCCAGACCTTGGGGGACCTGCGGAAGCAGTGGACTGAGTCTGGAGTAGAAACATCCAGAGCCACCGTGCACAGGCGTGTGCAGGAAATGGGCTACAGGTGCCGCATTCCCCAGACCTGGGCTACAGAGAAGCAGCACTGGACAGTTGCTCAGTGGTCCAAAGTACTTTTTTCGAATGAAAGCAAATTCTGCATGTCATTCGGAAATCAAGGTGCCAGAGTCTGGAGGAAGACTGGGGAGAAGGAAATGCCAAAATGCCAGAAGTCCAGTGTCAAGTACCCACAGTCAGTGATGGTCTGGGTGCCGTGTCAGCTGCTGGTGTTGGTCCACTGTGTTTTATCAAGGGCAGGGTCAATGCAGCTAGCTATCAGGAGATTTTGGAGCACTTCATGCTTCCATCTGCTGAAAAGCTTTATGGAGATGAAGATTTCATTTTTCAGCACGACCTGGCACCTGCTCACAGTGCCAAAACCACTGGTAAATGGTTTACTGACCATGGTATCACTGAGCTCAATTGGCCTGCCAACTCTCCTGACCTGAACCCCATAGAGAATCTGTGGGATATTGTGAAGAGAACGTTGAGAGACTCAAGACCCAACACTCTGGATGAGCTAAAGGCCGCTATCGAAGCATCCTGGGCCTCCATAAGACCTCAGCAGTGCCACAGGCTGATTGCCTCCATGCCACGCCGCATTGAAGCTGTCATTTCTGCCAAAGGATTCCCGACCAAGTATTGAGTGTATAACTGTTCATGATTATTTGAAGGTTGACGTTTTTTGTATTAAAAACACTTTTCTTTAATTGGTCGGATGAAATATGCTAATTTTGTGAGATAGGAATTTTGGGTTTTCATGAGCTGTATGCCTAAATCATCCGTATTAAGACAATAAAAGACCTGAAATATTTCAGTTAGTGTGCAATGAATCTAAAATATATGAATGTTAAATTTTCATCATGACATTATGGAAAATAATGAACTTTATCACAATATGCTAATTTTTTGAGAAGGACCTGTATTGCTCTTGCATCTTATACTGCTCTACATTTACTCTCACTCACTTAAAACTGTGCACATATATTTATATTATATTGTAGATATGTTTATACTGTTTAATTTGTACTGTATTGCACCGACTACGCCAAAACAAATTCCTTGTATGTCCAAAAACGTACTTGGCAATAAAGCTTTTCTGATTCTGATTCTGATTCTGATTTGCTTTCAGTGGTATTTATAGTTCTATGTAGTATGTAAGCTGTCCAGGAGGGGGCTACGAGCTGTGTTAGGCATAGTTTGGTTGCAATGGACTGTGTGAAAATGTGCTCCATGGGTAAAGCAAATAAAACTCCTTTATTGTTTCTCAGTGATTGGATGTATAAATGAATGAGCCATCATTTTGAATTCTGATTGGCTGAGGGGAGGGGGCATTGAGAAGATGGGGGAGAGTAAAAAAAAGGAAGAGAAAAAAAAGAGACTGAGGGAGAGAGAGGGTCTGGACTGGAAAAAAGTTGGAATTGGAGGGTGAGAGTGTGTAGAGAGGCATGATTTTAACTGCCCTACTAAAGACAGGACAGTAAGCAACAAGACTAAATGAAGCTATGGACAGCTTAACTTAGATAGTGAGCTAGCTGTGTATCGAATCATGCTGAAAAAAGTGCGAGATGCCACAGCACCAGATAGCACTCCAGGTGAACGGAAAAGCCTGGTAGCTCCTCTGGCAACGTGGGACGAAGCTGGGTCTTCAGTGAATACCTGATCTTGGCTCTACGGTGGATTGCACTGGAAGATTCCCCGCCGCAGTAACCAGATAGCGCTCCAGGTTACCGGGAAAGCCTGGTAGCTCCTCTGGCAATGTGGGATGCAACAGTGGGTTTGGGACATTGCTTCAGCTGGGTTCGTTGGATAGATGCAGCACACATTTAGGAGGTGACACATAAGGACGCGAACACTACTCTGGACTTTATGTGAGTGCTCACTATTTTTGTTTAGCTCAATAGAGCGAATGAGCTGCATCGTTATTGGCCACACCGCTCCCGAGCTACAATCAGGCCTGCAACATGGGGTTAATGTGAATATGGTAATTTGGTTGAACAGTGAACAGCGCTGATTTTTATTTGGGTTCATTATTTTATGTTACCAGCTGTTGTAGGAGTAAAAAGTGGATCCACAGGTAAAATTTTGTTTGTATGTACTGTAAAAATTGTATGTTGTATTTGCCAAGATTAATTGGAAAGTATCAAAATATTAATTATGCACATGCTAAGACTTAGTTTAGTTTCAAGTAAAGTCGGATTAAAAGACCTGTTAAAGAAGGTTTGAGGAGGTTAAACTAATTTGTTACAAACTCTGCCCTAATCTAGTTTATTTCAAATATTTTCTTTTACATCTCTAATAAATTAGAGATTGTTTAGAAACATTGTTTGGTTATTTGGTCTCACATAGTGCAGGGGGGGTGAGAATTAGAATGTTGTGAATTAGAAAGACTGAAGTAAACATTTACTAAGGGAAATAACAGGATATAAGTCGAACTCAAGATGCTATCCTAGGAAAAACGTTAAGGGAAGCGCTATATATGGAGGCACCGCTGGGATTTGTTTCCCTAAATTAGTGAGTTTTGTTGTGAAAATACATAGGGATAAACTGTTTTAGTATATTTTATTTAGAATATTGAAAACAAAATGTCGGCCGAGGAACAAGTGTTGAAAGCTAAGGTAATAACTTGGTGCAGAGAAGCTGATATAGATCTCCTACATGCGTTTGTGTTGTGTGATGTTCCTACTGTAGTAAATGGAGAATCTCCGTCGAAAGTTCTTATAAATTTGCCTGCAAGCACTAAAAAAGATTTCTTTTCAAAGCTGCAAAGCCTGATGAAAGAAGAAGGGAGGTCAAGAGAGGATGTGTCTGCATTCCTATATGGAGGCGTGCCGCAGGCAAATTCACCTGAATCAATCATTCAAGCTGTTGGTGATCTGTTAGGAAAAACTGTGAGACCTGTTAATGAGAACATTGCTTTCCGTCGCCTGTGCACATTCTCAGGAAATCTTCTTACACCTGCTGGAGAAGAAAATCTTGAGCACTGGCTTGAGCAAGCTCGGCTGATGATTGAAGAGTGTGATTGTTCTGACAAAGAGAAGCGTAAAAGAATTGTGGAGAATTTAAAAGGGCCTGTACTAGAAATAGTTCAGGCTGTACGCCACAATGAACCAGAAGCAAGTGCTGATGAGTATGTGGAAGCACTGGAGAGTGCTTTTGGAAAACCTGAATCTAGAGAAGACTTTTACTTTGCACTCAGAAGTTTACATCAGCAGCCCAAAGAAAAACTGTCAGACTTTCTGAGAAGATTGGAACGTCTACTCACCAAAGTTGTGCAAAAGGGAGGTCTTGCAGGCCATAAAGCTAGTCTTGCCAGAATTGACCAGCTTATAAGGGGTTCTGCCGAATCAGATATAATGTTGTTACACCTCAGACTCAGGGAGAGAAGAGAAAACCCTCCAACCTTCTTAAAGCTATTCAATGAAATAAAGGAAGAGGAAGAATATGAAATGTCACGGCGTAAACTAGCAACAGCAGTGAGGCCAGTGAGAATAGAAGACGATGCAAAATCGAAAAGCGTCGAAGTCCATGAGTTAAAAACAGAAATCGGAGAATTCCGTTCCCAGTTAGCTGAATTAACAGGGAACGGAGTTAACAGCTAAAAAGTCTGATGGACTTGCATTGCAAAAATCCCCAAAAAACAAGAAATGCACAAAGGCTAAGGGTGGTGGTGAAGTTAAAATGCTGAAACAGCAAGTTCAACAGCTACAAGGGGAGTTAACTGTTATGTCAGTTTCGCATAATCCTATTACACCACCTTTTCCAAAAACTGAAAGAGGCCAACAAAGTGGGCATGAAAAGCAACCCACCAGAACTGGCTTAGAAGACTACTTCTGTTACAGATGTGGGAAAGGTGGTCATATTGCGTAACCGCTGTAAAGCTCCTGAGAACACCACAAAAGTAATCCAGAAATTACTATGTGCTCTCCGAAAAAGTAAAGACGAAATGAGGGCAATTAAGAGCAAAGAAGAAGCTAAAGAGGTTGGCTCAGTTAAGCAAAGCTCAGTGCACACCGTCCAATCCGATTGTCTTCTGAAAAGATTAATCGGCCCCTCCATGATGGTCAATGTGACCATTGAAGGACAGCCGTGCAAAGCTCTCCTTGACAGTGGATCAAGGGTCACTATCATATTCGAGAGCTGGTATTCTAACCATATCGCCTGCATTCCAATCCACCCCCTTAAAGACCTAGTAATATGGAGCTTGAGGGATACTGATTATCCATACTTGGGGTATGTGGTTGTGGAGGTAGGGCTTCCAACCTGCTCTAAAGGAACATCAGAGACTGTTTCAGTGTAAGCTCTCATATGTCCTGATCCAAAGAGCCCTGATTCAGTTCCTGTAATTATTGGGACCAACTCCCAGAAGCTGCATTATCTGGTGGAGCAAGCATTAGAACATGAGGAACTAAGGAGTGGACACTCTCTGCGAATCTGGGCTCAATCCAGTGAACAGGTGATATCAGAGGATCCAAACACAGGGGTGGCAGCAAAAGTAAAGTGGCAAGGACTTGGTCCACTTGTCATACCTCCTGGAGAGGCACATTTTGCCAAATGCAAGATAGAACACCTGCAGCTTGTGAGTAACAACATCCTGATGGTGGAGGACATGAAAACATCCAGCATGCCTGCTGGTGTATTAGTTCCCCCTGTAGTATTTCCTCAGTCAGCCATGGACACAAGTAATTTCACCATTTTCCTGAAAAGTGAGTCCCAAAAAGAGACTACAGTTCCTAGTGGGACTGTGCTGGCTCAAGTGTGCTTAGTGGATACTGTCACTGAGCTGAAGAAAAATATTAACCAGAGGTCAGTAGATCCCAACTTGCTGCAGTTTGGTGACTCGCCCGTCCCAGAAACCAGGAAGAACAATTTAGCTACAAAACTGTCTCGGAGGGCTGATGTGTTTTCACTAGATGAGTGGGATTTGGCTTAGCAACTGGAGTCCAGCACCAAATTAGACTTAAAGACTCTCGCCCATTCAGAGAGAGGTCACATCCTGCGGACATTGAAGATGTTGCAAAACATATACAAGACCTGCAGGAATTATTAAGGAATCTGGGAGTCCGTATGCATCTCTCATTGTCATAGTAAGAAAAAGAAATGGCAAAGTACGGATGTGCATTGACTACAGAGTGCTTAACTCCCGCACCATTCCAGACCAATGCACCATGCCACGTATAGATGATGCGCTAGATTTCTTCCCTGGAAGCAGATGGTTTTCTGTGTTGGATTTGAGAAGTGGGTACTATCAGGTGAAAATGTCAGCACAAGATAAGGAGAAGGCTGTTTTTATTTGTCCCCTGGGTTTCTTTCAATTCGAACGAATGCCTCAGAGTATTACAGGTGCTCCAGCAACTTTTCAAAGGTTGATTGAGAAAGCAGTTAGGGATATGAACCTGATTCATGTCCTGGTGTATTTAGATGATCTCATAGTGTTTGGAAAAACACTTGAGGAACAGGAAGAGCGCCTGCTCAAAATGTTGGATAGGTTGGGTGAATGAGCCCTTAAAATTTCCATCTACAAATGCCAATTCTGCCAGCCACAAGTTAAGTTTCTAGTACATATTGTCTCTGCTGCTGGACTGGCTACAGGCCCTGAAAAGGTGAGCTCTGTTACGCAATGGCCTAAGCCCACTGAACTTAAATCCCTTCGATCGTTTTTGGGGTTATGTGGATATTACAGGAGGTTCATTAAGAACTACTCTGCTATTGTTCGCCCATTGACCGAACTGACGAAGGGTTACCCTCCAGTACAATGTAAACAGAGAGCAGCAACAAAAGAAAAGAGTGTCAGCTATGTGTATAGGGGATTTATTCAAAATTGAAGGCATACTGAACCAGCATGGCTATATATATATATATATATATACACTGCTCAAAAAAATAAAGGGAACACTTAAACAACACAATATAACTCCAAGTAAATCAAACCTCTGTGAAATCAAACTGTCCACTTAGGAAGCAACACTGATTGACAATCAATTTCACATGCTGTTGTGCAAATGGAATAGACAACGGGGGAAATCTTTGGCGATTAGCAAGACACACTCAATAAAGGAGTGGTTCTGCAGGTGGGGTCCACAGACCACTTCTCAGGACCTATGCTTTCTGGCTGATGTTTTGGTCACTTTTGATGTTGCTGGTGCTTTCACACTCGTGGTAGCATGAGACGGACTCTACAATCCACACAAGTGACTCAGGTAGTGCAGCTCATCCAGGATGGAACATCAATGCGAGCTGTGGCAAGAAGGTTTACTGTGTCTGTCAGCGTATCCAGAGCCTGGAGGCGCTACCAGGAGACAGGCCAGTACACCAGGAGATGTGGAGGAGGAGGAGGGCAACAACCCTGCAGCAGGACCGCTACCTCTGTCTTTGTGCAAGGAGAAACAGGAGGAGCACTGCCAGAGCCCTGCAAAATGACCTCCAGCAGGCCACAAATATGCATGTGTCTGCACAAACGGTTAGAAACCAACTCCATGAGGATGGTATGAGGGCCCGACGTCCATAAATGAGGGTTGTGCTCACAGCCCAACACCGTGCAGGATGCTTGGCATTTGCCAGAGAATACCAAGACTGGCAAATTCGCCACTGGTGCCCTGTTCTCTTCACAGATGAAAGCAGGTTCACAATGAGCACATGTGACAGACGTGACAGAGTCTGGAGACACTGTGGAGAGATATCTGCTGCCTGCAACATCCTTCAGCATGACCAGTTTGGCAGTGGGTCAGTAATGATGTGGGGTGGCATTTCTTTGGAGGGCCGCGCGACCCTCCATGTGCTCGCCAGAGGTATCCTGACTGCCATTAGGTACCGAGATGAGATCCTCAGACCCCTTGTGAGACCATATGCTGGTGGGGTTGGCCCTGGGTTCATCCTAATGCAGGACAATGCTAGACCTCATGTGGCTGGAGTGTGTCAGCAGTTCCTGCAAGATGAAGACATTGAAGCAATGGACTGGCCCGCCCGTTCCCCCAGACCTGAATCCGACTGAGCACATCTAGGACATCATGTCCCGCTCCATCCACCAATGTCACGTTGCACCACAGACTGTCCAAGAGTTGGTGGATGGTTTAGTCCAGGTCTGGGAGGAAATCCCTCAGGAGACCATCCGCCATCTCATCAGCAGCATGCCCAGGCATTGTAGGGAGGTCATACAGGCAGATGGAGGCCACACACAATACACAGCCTCATTTTGACTTGTTTTAAGGACATTACATCAAAGTTGGATCAGCCTGTAGTATGTTTTTCCATTTTAATTTTGTGTGTGAATCCAAATCCAGGCCTCCATTGGTTAATAAATTTGACTTCCATTGATGATTTTTGTGTGATTTTGTTGTCAGCGCATTCAACTTTGTACAGAACAAAGTATTCAATGAGAATATTTCATTTATTCAGATCTAGGATGTGTTATTTGAGTGTTCCTTTTATTTATTTGAGCAGTGTATATATATATATATATATATATATATATATATATATAACAAATGAAAATATGTCTTATATTCTAGGTTCTTCAAAGTAGCCACCTTTTGCTTTGATTACTGCTCTGCACACTCTTGGCATTCTGTTGATGAGCTTCAAGAGGTAGTCACCTGAAATGGTTTTCCAACAGTCTTGAAGGAGTTCCCAGAGATGCTTAGCACTTGTTGGCCCTTTTGCCTTCACTCTGCAGTCCAGCTCACCCGAAACCATCTCGATTGGGTTCAGGTCCGGTGACTGTGGAGGCCAGGTCATCTGGCGCAGCACCCCATCACGCTCCTTCTTGGTCAAATAGCCCTTACACAGCCTGGAGGTGTGTTTGGGGTCATTGTACTGTTGAAAAATGAATAATGGTCCAACTAAATGCAAACCAGATGGAATACCATGCTGCTGCAAGATGCTGTGGTAGCCATTCTGGTTCAGTATGCCTTCAATTTTGAATAAATCCACAACAGTGTCACCAGCAAAGCACCCCCACACCATCACAGCTCCTCCTCCATGCTTCACGGTGGGAACCAGGCATGTAGAGTCCATCCGTTCACCTCTTCTGTGCCGCACAAAGTCACAGTGGTTGGAACAAAAGATCTCAAACTTGGACTCATCAGACCAAAGCACAGATTTCCACTGGTCTAATGTCCATCCTTGTGTTCTTTAGCCCAAACAAGTCTCTTCTGCTTGTTGCCTGTCCTCAGCAGTGGTTTCCTAGCAGCTATTTTACCATGAAGGCCTGATTCACACAGTCTCCTCTTAACAGTTGTTCTAGAGATGTGTCTTCTGCTAGAACTCTGTGTGGCATTGACCTGTTCTCTATTCTGAGCTGTTGTTAACCTGCGATTTCTGAGGCTGGTGACTCGGATGAACTTATCGTCCGCAGCAGAGGTGACTCTTGGTCTGCCTTTCCTGGGGCGGTCCTCATGTGAGCCAGTTTCTTTGTAGCGCTTGATGATTTTTGCGACTGCACTTGGGGACACTTTCAAAGTTTTCCCAATTGTTCAGACTGACTGACCATCATTTCTTAAAGTAATGATGGCCACTCGTTTTTCTTTACTTAGCTGCTTTTTTCTTGCCATAATACAAATTCTAACAGTCTATTCAGTAGGGCTATCAGCTGTGTACTGTATCCACCTCCTGCACAACACAACTGATAGTGTGAACCCCATTTATAAGGCTGGAAATCCCACTTATTAAACCTGACAGGGCACACCTGTGAAGTGAAAACCATTTCAGGTGACTACCTCTTGAAGCTCATCAACAGAATGCCAAGAGTGTGTGTAGCAGTAATCAAAGCAAAAGGTGGCTACTTTGAAGAACCTAGAATATAAGACATATTTTCAGTTGTTTCACACTTTTTTGTTCAGTATATAATTCCACTTGCGTTAATTCATAGCTTTGATGCCTTCAGTGTGAAGCTACAATATTCATAGTCATGTAAATAAAGACAACTCTTTGAATGAGAAGGTGTGTCCAAACTTTTGGTCTGTACTAATTTAATTCCTGACTTACCTCTCATTGCACTCTCTACGTTTCGACTCATTCCACTCTCTATGTTTGGACTTGAAGGAAAGAAGGGTAGCCCTTCTAATGGAAGAGCTCACTGCTACGTGCCAGAGTAATTAGCCGAATTAACCTATCCCCACATCTGTGAGGCGACCCTGGTGTTGGGGTGAGCGTCTGACGTGCAGAGGATCTCTGCTGTAATTACTGCCTTCCAGCAGGGCCGTACCTGATGGCCTTTTTGGCTTTGTTTATTCCATAACAATGGAGAGCAATGAATTCTGAACAGCTTCATAGATGTCACAATGCCCTAATGCAATTAACATCATCAGGACTTTAAAGGATAAAATAAAGTTATCTTAAAGGTATGAAAGTTGCTTGGCAAAGGAATGAGCTTTAGAAGATGAGTATAAAATAGGAAACAGTTGTCTTAGCAACTGCTAGTCTGCCCACTTATACAAGCAATAAAACACGTCATCCTTTTATAGCTTTTTTAACTAAGCGGTTTTTGCAGTTCCTCTTATTTGTATGAGTCACATTTTTATAAGAAGTAAAACCCTTCTTCGTCTGAGTTTTTTTGTCCACCTTCTCTTCCGGAAAGTGGTCACATTAGTAAATGCTTTCACTGCCCTTATTATTCAGTTCTGCTCAGTCCATTAAAGGGCATACAAAATATCACACTATCTCCCTCTATCACTTCCCTCTATTTCAACCTTTTCCATCCATTGCTTACAAATATCTCACTGCTGCCTTCTTCTCACTCTTGCTGAGAGAATATTTAACCTTGGCGAGGCTCGAGGAGCAGATGGTGGGCCCTTATGTGTGTCCAGCACTGTCCACAGCTAATGAAGTGATGTTTCAATAAACACCTGATGGCTTGTCAAACCAGTTTGAATGTGAAAGACAGCCAGTTCACTTAGCAGGGAAGCACTCCAAGCTTCCTATTGTTCTCACAACCATGCATGCTCATGAACTAGTCCTCCCAAAACAGGACAACAACTGACTATTGTCAAGCCATTGAGTAGTGTCTTAGTAGATTTATAGACAACCCAAATTTATTGGCACTCCTGGTAAAGATGTGTAATGAAAGCTTTCAAATAAATTCAGAAGCATTTTACTGCAATAGCATTTTCTTACACTAAAACAAGGAGAAAAACCCAACCTTTGATTTGACTACATGCATTTAGTTTTCTCCAATAACATTTTACAAGGTTTTTACCATACACAGAGAGGGATCTTTGATCATTCCTCTTTGAACAATCTCTCTAAATTATCCACAGTTCTGGGACCACGTCAATGCACTTTTCACTTCAGATTTAAGCCTGGGGACTGATATAACCTTGAAAGACGCCAGGGTTTTGTTGTCCGTTAAAACATGTTGATTTTGACATTTGATTTTGATTAATATCCTGCAGGAAGACCCATTTATGACATATTTTCACTTTTCTGGTACAAGCCACAACACTTTGATTTTTAAATCTCCTGGTACTCCTGGAACAAATAATTAATGACACCATGTCCCTAGGGTCTTTGGAAGATGAAAAGCCCCACAGAATCACAGATCCCCCACTCATGTAACTAGGAACCTGTCTTAGTTTCTCTTCATGCCCTCTCTGAAATTTCCTTCTTGGAAATTGTTCCTCCAGGCACCCTCCAAGAGCCAAAGGATAAACGTGGAACCCCTACTTCCACCAGTGTCCTTCTCTTAAGCATCACCTCTGGTCCTCATCTCTCTCGCCTGCCTATCTGTCTGCCATACAGCCATCATTCTCTGCTCAGGTACATTTCCCAGAACCTCAGCACTCCTCCAGTCATACCTTTTTTTTACCCTAAGAAAACAAATAAAGACATGGATTAATAAACACAAGTTCCCATCTACTTAAAAATAGTATTAATAAAAACAAAACTTTATAAAAAATACTTTAGTTTCAAAGGGAATGAAATGGGTACCAATTATGATAATAATTGATGAAAACAATTATTTTATGTATATGGGGTTTTTCCTTACCAAATGAATGTACAGAAATTAAAGATTAGATTTTTTTTAAACAATTTCCAGTCTTATACTACTGCATTATATGATTAAGTAATGTAGGCCTTTCGCAGATCTTTACCAGGGGTGCCAATCAACTACAAGTAAATTATAGAGGCCCTGTTCAGGATGAACTCTCCATGGCCTGAAAGGAAAACAATGTTTGCATTTTTGGCTCAAGTTTCCGGTTGCCTCATGCTTGGAGACCAACAATTAGCATATTTATGACAACAGATGTTTTGTTTCAGTGAACATTTTTAATTGCAGACATTTTGATATGAAGCTGCAAAACTGCAGGTGCCATTAATAACTTGAATGGTAGTTGTGTTGCATTTGAGTGCACAGTGTTCATTTGTATGCTGGGCAGCTGGAATGGTTCACAGTTTACAAAACATTTGAGGTACTGGCGTCAGATGAGCTTCTTCTACTCTGACCAGTTAGAAAATCTGTGACTCTAATTTCCACATCTGTCAAATCAGATGGATTATATTATAATACTGCGAGGAAACCGTTTGCATTTGTTTATTTGATTTGTGTGAATTTCTGTAAGGAAGGGAGGGAAACTCCACTAAAATAAAGTCACATCAACTAGAAAATGAAAGATGATTTAAGAAATATCAATAAAATCAATTACAGTTAGGCTAAAAGTATTCGCACCACAAGGAGTTTTTATCAAAAATATTTTTTAAACCAAGACGTTTTATTCTGACAGGAAATGAGCTAGGCATCTTTCAAAAAAAAACTATGTGAAAGGACTATCACTTTGGAAAAAAATACTTTGCTTTTTACATTTTATCTAAAAAACCTATAGAAAATTGCCCCTCTCAAAAATCCATGGAAAAATCTTCATTGGGATTACAGGAATCAGACTGTTGGGAAATGGGAGTGTTCGTTCCTGTGCTTGTCCACCAGAGGTCCTCCTGGAGCTTCTTTTAACCATCTACAGGTGTTAGAGAGAATTTAAGTACACCCTTTCATCAAACTTTTTGACAGGTGGGTGGGACTTCCGGTGAGGGTGGGATTTCCGGTTGGCGCCATGTGGGCGCCATGTGGGCGCCATGTGGGTGCCATGTGGGCAGGAGGTCACGTGGTCAAGCAGGTGGTGTGTCCAAGGGGTGTAACCATGGATGCTGATTGCTTGTCGTCATTAGGGGCGATACCTTAAATGAGTCAATTAAAACACAGGGGTGTGTTTAAGGGTGTTACGGGGAAGGCCTTAAATGAGCCAATTAAAACACACAGGGGTGTGTTTAAGGGTGTTATTAATAATCTGTATGTTTTTTCAAGCGTTAATACATCTAAAAACAAAAAGACATGCATCCTTTTATATTTTAAAGGTATAATCGACTTAATGTTGACCTATCACATGAAATCCTAATAAAATGAACTGTGTAACCTGACAGAAATTGTAAGTTCATTTTGCTTTTACAGCAGGACCTATTTTGTTGAATATATGAGCCAGTCTAAATCAGTTCAAAATAGAAAAGACCTAAAAAGTAAATTAAAATATTGTGCTTCACTACATCAATGGAACGAGAAAAACCTTCAGCTTCTGCGTCAACATACTGGAAAAGCAGCTGAAAGAGGTAAGACGAATATGAGATTAACAGAAAAAAAAAGAACTTCAGTATACTGTTTCCAAGTTACAAATTGACTCTAGCAATGATGTGTTTGTTTTTGAATCATGAGAGACTCCATTTTAGGAAAAAGGAATGATAATTTTAGTTACCTGTAGCTTTTCTAAAACATTTACTTTTTCATCTTAGAGTAAAAGGTTATTCAGGGGGGTTACAGTTATTCTATATCCATCTGTTAGGGGCGATGTCAGGAAGGGCAGTTAGGTCTGTTCCTTAGATAACCATATCACCTTTGAACTCAAGAAGGGTTTTGGTCTTAAAACATAGAGTCTTTGCAGTTGAGATAACACTGCTTCAGTATACTGTTTCCAAGTTATAAATTGACTCTAGCAATGATGTATTTGTTTTGGAATCATGAGAGACTCCATTTTAGGAAAAAGGAATGATAATTTTAGTTACCTGTAGCTTTTCTAAAACATTTACTTTTCATCTTAGAGTAAAAGGTTATTCAGGGCGTTTCAGTTATTCTATATCCAACTGTTAGGGGCAATGTCAGGAAGGGCAGTTAGGTCTGTTCCTTAGATAACCATATCACCTTTGAACTCAAGAAGGGTTTTGGTCTTAAAACATAGAGTCTTTGCAGTTGAGATAACACTGTCATTTGGATTGCCTCATCCCACCGAACCTCTGTGTTATTGGAGAAAAGCTGCAAAAACCATTATTAGAAGTTTTGATGGTTAGGAAAATTCCACAACAGATAACACTGTCATGTTCTGGTATAAATACTGTGTGTAAATGTTGTTCGGGGGCTCTGTTTCATTGGCTAACCTCAGTGTCAGGGTCTTCAAATGCTGAATGTCTTTGAACCATAACACTTGTTACATTGAAAATACCAGTACTGACAAGAAAAAATGTCGGTAAATATTTCAGGAAACCTGGAAATTGTGGAATCTACTTCTAATAATAATTCACAAAAGTACAATGACATCTTTAAAAGTAAGTAAGTAAGTAAGTATTCATCTTTAAGAAATCATTAATGCATGTGAATGTTCTCTAATTTTGTTCATATATATTGTTTATTTATATATATATATATATATTTGTTTCTTTGTCATGAACCCACCGCTGATGACCTTGATGATTTCATCTTGACACAATCAGAGTATGGTAAGTAAATGTTAAATGCAATAAAATATATATATATATATATATATATATATTATAGTTAACCCTTGACAATGTTTCAATTTATAGATTTGATGAGAGAGGTAAACCCGAATGATCAAGTTGGAGGATTCAGCGGCTGGAATCGACAGTCAAAATTGAGAAGGCGAATTATTTCCAAACAAGAAAAACCCCAAACAACATCTGAACTTTCTTCTAACACAGAAATTAAAACTGATTCTTTGAATACTCCTCCGCCAATTATCATCATTTCCCCTGAAGACACACCGGATAAGTTACCGGCACCTGTCAAAAAGTTTGATGAAAGTAAGTAAGTTCTAAGAACTAACTATTTTTCTTTGAGAGTGAATGTATTTTAAACCTCAGATAAAACTGTTTACAGATTCGACTGAGAGCTCTGTGGAAGACACAGCTGTCAAGCAGCAGCAGCAGGGTAGAAAAAAAATACAAATTAAATAAAAACAATATATATATATTTATGTATTTTAAGCATAGTTCAATAAAATATCATATAAACCTGTTTACAGATACATCCAAAGATGCCACATTGAATCCGCCCACCAGAAAGTCGCTTTTCAAAGATCAAGACAGCTTTCAGCAGAGAGGCACCGTTTCAGTCCGACAAGAAGCGAAATCTGGAGGTTTTACCGCAAAGAATCAGAGTAAGATTTTTAAAAAAAACTTGTGTATTTTAAAAACTATTTTTGTTTTATTTATGAACGCTGTGCTGCGCAGCGTAAGATAACTTTTATTGTCTTCTGTTTTTACAGAATATTTAACCCCGGCCAAAAGACAGCGACTCTCTGCGCTACAAAGCAGAGCAACGCTAGTGAGTGGATTAATGAACGGTAAGTTTTAATTCATACATACTGAATTAATTTGAATTCCCTTTTTTTTTTTCAACTTTAATGTGATTATTTCAATATATATATACATACTTTTATTTATTTATTTTTTGTTCATTCTCCTTACAGAGGTAACGTTGATGGTAGGACAGATTGGATACAGAAACGGACAGCGCAGGAAGACAGTCTCTACAGCCTCACGGAATCTTCGTAATAAGGCCTCATCGTTAACGCTTCTGGCAGCATGTCAGATTCTGTTAAAGAAGCATTTTGGTGACATCAAGGTGATTTTAAACTGAACTGATCACTGTGTTTTGTTTTTGTTTTTTCTGTAGGTTAGTTTTATTTATTTATTTATTTTTTTCTTATGTTCATAGAAATGGATAACCGAATCAGACTTGCCCTGGATGAAATAAGAAATTTAGTTAATGAACTTAACGAAATTCCCGTTAATGCAGAAGTAGCAGACAACATCGTTTTAAATGCATCTCCTGCTAACAGTGAAAATGTAATAAATGAAGATCAGCACGGTGACTTTTTAAACGTAATCAATCAGGCTCTTGAAGATTTAAATAGAGCACTGTATCCACTCGGCTTTCAGCAAAATGATTCACCTGACACTCATCAGAATCCTTCTACGTCACACGCCGCAGATCGGCACGGTGACGTTTTAAACGTAATCAATCAGGCTCTTGAAGATTTAAATAGAGCACCGTCTCCACTCGGCTTTCAGCAAAATGATTCACCTGACACTCATCAGAATCCTTCTACGTCACACGCCGCAGATCGGCACGGTGACGTTTTAAACGTAATCAATCAGGCTCTTGAAGATTTAAATAGAGCACCGTCTCCACACAGCAGCATTGAGGAAAATGATTCACCTGACAGTCATCAGAATCCTTCTACGTCACACGCCGCAGATCAGCACGGGGGTCATTTCAATACGGAAGTAGCGCTTAGTTCTGATCAAATAGGACGAAACCCTCCAGCCGTGGTTGAACGTGAACATTTTAATAACCATGAAATAAGGAGACCTTTTACCATACCGCCGCCCTGTCCAAGTAACGTTCCAGATTTAGCAGCATTCTACACAGACATCATGCGTATTATAATTGAATTAGCCGACGCTGCGAGATCGTTAACCAGACGTAACGACGTTGTGCAGCTGGAATTAGTGGGTGAAAATCTCAATCGTCACATCACATTTACTGTTACAGATGATGGAAATATGATCCTGCCTGCTTTCGAAAACTTCCTCAACGATTTAGTACAATCGAATGCAAATATACCTGTAGATAATAACATAAAATTTGTTCTTCAGGTTGTTAATGACCCAGCAGCAGGTTCTAAGCGTAAAGCTGCAGGAACGTTAGAATGTGAACTGTTTAATAAGAAAATGCACCATTTGTATATTATAAACAATACCGGTAATCAGTTATGTTTTGCAATCAGCCTCGCACACGTCTCTGATCCTGAGCTCATGGATCACCGTGCTGTAGAACTGGGGAGGAGATGGCAGCATCAGGCAGGCCTCGACGAGCAAACAGCAGTTACTTTTAGTGATATTGGTCAATTTGAAACCATTCTGAAGAGAAAAATTGTAGTGTTTCACAGAACCACGGGCTCTACTGCTCTGTGTAAATTTGAGATCAGTTTCCCTGATCGTTCAAACCCTGTGTTTATGCTGTTATTTCAAGGTCATTACTATGGGATAAAAAATCTCAAAGGTTTTATGGGGTGCAGATGTATTTGTAATTACTGTTACACCAGCTATGAGAATGCAAACACACACCGTTGTGAAGGTTATTGTCCAGTGTGTCGAACATATAAAGGTATGGAAGAAATTAGCAATCCTGTAAACTGCAGGCTGTCAAAGAATCTGTCGTAATTCCTCATGTTTCAGCAGACACAGGGAACCGCGCATCAGAAATAGTGCTGAAAGGCCTATGAGTGACTGTGAGTTGGTAAAACTGTGTGAAGTATGCAAACGGATATACGTTATTCCAATCAGTAAACCGAATAAACCACACGTGTATAATGTAAAATGCAGTATTTGCGGTGAAAATGTACCTCCCAGCCTAGACATTACATGCGATGATCATAAGTGTTACATTCAGCATTGCAGTGCAATTAATCAGCTTGATGATAAACTGATTTTTTATGATTTCGAATGCCTCGTCAATGAGAGCGGCGTGCATACCCCCTTTCTGGTCTGTGCTAAAACGTTGAAAGGTGATAAATGGTACGCATATGGACTGAATTGCACCCAAAAATTTCTCCTGCATTTCAGGAGGCCGAAGTACAGAGGCTTCACCTTAATAGCGCACAATGCGCGGGGGTACGATGGTTACCTGATTCTAAATGCAATGCTACAGTTAGGGATTAAACCTCATCTCGTCATGGTAGGAAGTAAAGTTCTCTGTTTAACCGACCCTGATTACAGGTTAAAATACATTGACAGCTTGTCCTTCATGTGCATGAAGCTTAGTGCCATGCCGAAAGCGTTAGGCTTTACCGATCAAAGCAAGGGTTTTTTTCCCCACCTATTTTCCTCTGAACAACGTCTCCAGTATGTGGGGCCTTTTCCTCCTCCATCCTGCTACGCTGTAGAATGCATGAGTCTTCAAGAACAACAGGTGTTTAGCAGCTGGTACAGAGAAGCGAGCAAAGAGGTCTTTGACGAGTTCTTTAAGGAGACAAGTGTGGATCCATTTAAAAGTATCACAATAGCATCAGCCTGCATGAAGGTTTTTGTAACCAATTTCCTTCCTCCTCAAACCTTAGCCATTCCATCACCTCTGGACTACAGACGTAGCAGTAAAACGTTCTCCAGCGCGTCCATTCAATGGCTCGGCTGGATTGCAGACAGCAGAGCCATATTTATCGAGCATGCATTAAATAGGGGTGAAAAGAAAATCGGCCCATATTCAGTGGATGGGTGTGCAGAGATTAACGGTGTCAAAGTTGCGTTTGAATTTTATGGCTGTTTTTTCCACGGCTGTAAAAAGTGTTACATGCCTCATGACAAGTGTCCGTTGAGAGGGGTCGCATTTGAACAGTTTTACGCAGCCACTGTTGAGAGAAGTAAGGTGTTACAAACTGTGTACGGCCTTCGTCTCGAAGTCATATGGGAGCATGAGTGGATTGAAATGAAAAAATCAGACCCAGGGGTGATCAGCTTTCTTGAGAAAGTTAATGCACCCGAACCGCTATCCCCCCGGGATGCGCTGTATGGTGGACGCACCTGTCCTATGAAGTTGAGGTACACAGCGGAACCGGATGAAACTGTACACTATGTGGATTACACATCTCTGTACCCTTATGTAAACGACAACTGCGTTTTTCCCCTCGGACACCCCACCATCATTTACAAAGATTTTGATGACCCCAGCAGCTACTTCGGTATAATCAAAGCTGTGGTCTACCTACCACGTAACCTGTTGTTCCCTGTTTTACCTTACAGAACATCCCAAGGTAAACTTGTGTTCACTCTCTGCCGCACATGCGCTGAAATAAATAACCAGTCAGGTCCTTGCATGCATAATGATGAGGACAGAGCTCTGACGGGTGTATGGGTGAGTGTAGAACTCTGTAAAGCATTGGAGTGTAGTTATCGTCTTGCTAAAATCACAGAGGTGTGGCATTTTGAAAAAAGAAGTGATACAATCTTTAAAGGTTACATTCATTGCTTTTTAAAGGGTAAGCAGGAGGCTTCAGGCTATCCGTCTGAAGCAGTGGATCAGGAGAGTAAGTCAAAGTATATAAGCGACTACAAACTGCATCAGGGCATCCAATTAGACCCTGAGAAAATCGAGGTGAATCCTGCCAAAAGGCAGGTTGCAAAATTGTTTAAACAGTTTTTGGGGGAAATTTGCGCAAATAAGTGATCTGTCTCAGACCACAGTCATCACTAACCCTGAAGACCTTTTCAGCTTCATGTTCTCGAGTAAATATAGGGTTAACTATTTTAATTTTTTCAACCCTGAAATGTTTGTAGTGCAGTGGAATTTCAGTAAACGTGTCATCTCTCCTCCAAGTAAGGCAAACAATGTGTTTATTGCAGCATTCACCACCGCTTATGCACGTTTAAAACTTCTCAGCAGCATGGAGAAGTTACAGGACAGATTGATTTATATTGACACGGACAGTTGGATTTATGTGACAAAAAGTGGTGAAACTCCTCTGGAATTGGGAAATTATCTGGGTGATCTTACTGACGAGTTAGATGGTGACAGCATTTCGGAGTTTGCATCGACAGGACCCAAGAGTTATGCATACCAGACCAAAAACCGTAAAAATGTAATGATACGTGCTAAAGGCATCACTCAGACGCATGAATGCAGCGAGAGGGTCAATTTTGACAGCATCAAAGGGCTGGTCGAGGGCTACTTACAGAGGTCAAGTGAGGGTGTCATTAAAATCCCTCAACACACGATCAGGAGGGATAAAAAGAGATTCCGTTTGACAAACGCGACATTTCTTAAAAAGTTTCGACTGGTGTATGATAAGAGACGTCTTTTTTCTGACGGGACAACTCTGCCTTTCGGTTATTAGAGTTGAAGAAGAAATAAAATAAAAAGTCACATGGATTTACAGGAGATTGATTTTGATCCTAGATTTAGAGCACCTTTCTCATGTATGATAGTTGGACCCAGCGGCTGCGGGAAAACTATCTTTGTAAAAAGTATTTTACAAAACTGTAATCATGTCATGGATATTGTTCCAGAAAATATTGTATGGATTTACACATCTTTTCAACCCATGTATGCTGAATTGCAGAAGATGAATAAAAATATTACCTTTGTGGAAGGATTGCCTCATTCTTTTGAAGATGAAAACCTGTTTCCTCCTGATCAGAATCATCTGATTATTCTAGACGATGTTATTGCTCAAGCCTCAGATGATGAAAACGTGATGAAAGTCTTTACCCAGTATCGACATCATCGAAATATGAGCGTTATTATGCTGACTCAGAATGTTTTTCATCAGGGAAAGTTCAGTCGCACTATTAGTTTGAACTGTAATTATATGGTGTTGTTTAAGAACCCGAGAGATAAGCTGCAGCTGAATATACTAGCCCGCCAAATGTTTCCATCTCAAAAGGGTCTCTTCTTGGAGAGTTTTGAAGACGCAACGAGAGAAGCTCATGGATATTTAATCATCGATTTTATGCCTACCTGCCCAGAACATTTCAGACTGAGAACGGGCATACTTCCTCAGCAGTGGCCTGCTGTGTACGTGCCCAGAACAAAGTAAGTCATCATGTCTGCGCGTATAAAAAGGAATTTACCATTATTCAGAGCTTTGTACCAGGCCTGTCCACAGAAACGTGAAGATATTCTCGCACACTGCTCTCCCGACTTTATTCAGGCTCTGTGCGAGATTGCACTGAATATCCTAAAAGGTAACATTAAACTATCACCCTCTCAACACCGACAATTGAAGAAACAAAGAAATATCATCAGATTGTTGGGTGATAAAAGAACCGGGATAAAAACTAAACAGTTGGCTCTCAAAAAGCAACAAGGTGGTTTTATTCTCCCCATCTTAACGGCTCTTGCACCCTTGATCGGTGATCTAGTGGGTGGAATCATCAGGAGATAATGTCTCTCAGAACATCGCAGAAGATGTTTCTCATTTCACCTCATCAATTCAAGCGTCTGACCCAGTCAGACACGTCCATCAGACAGACGGCGGAGGAGAATTTGGATGCTGAAATGAGAGCGATATTAAACGAGCCGGGTTTGACTTCTTATGAAACAATCAAGAGATACAATGCTCTTCTCCAGAGGTATCTGACTTTACTTAAGCAAGGTGTCAAAGAAGAAAAACAGCGGGTCAGTTTAACGCTGCAGCGTGACACAGAGGTTCCTGAACATGAGCGGTCCCAAGAAAAACAAGGCCCAGGGCAGGACGAGGCCCCTAAGGATCAGGTTCTTACGGAAGTACTGAAAATCCTACCTAAACACAACCGTAAAAATGCCGAGTACATTTTGAAGAAATTATCCGAAAGAAGTGAGAGTTGGACTTCGCGAGGTGAATTTGTATTTAAAGGAAATGTTATAAAAGGGTCCCACATGATTGATTTGTTGAAAAATCTCATGCTTCCGTTTAAAAAATCTGGAGCATCACAAACCCGAGGATGGTCTGACTTTCTACACACCTTGTCAGAGGTAAACATCCCTATATCTTCAGTCATTAACCCTTATGCTCGTGAAGAATATAGACGTTTCAAAACAGAGGGTACATTGATTGAAAATGGGGGTACACCCCCCAGCGTTAAGCAGAGAAGAAAAAGAAGAAGAAGGCAGATAACTCATTCTCCCTACTGGTCGAGATCTGAGCTGGAAGATCCAAAAAATGCTGATGGGAGATCAAAAAGGTCTCTTCGTAAGACGACACTACCACCCCGATGGATTACATTTTCACCATAAACCGTTATAAGAAAATGAAACATGTAGCCTATTTCTTTTATTCAATAAAATATTTATTGATTATATTTTTCAAGTCTAACTTCGGTCTCTACTTCACACACTAACATATGATATCATTACACAAATATTAAATCATAAGAAAAAAAAAAAAACAAACAATGAAAAAAAAAAATAAGACAATTTAAATTCCATAACAATCCATAAATATCTCCAAAGAGCATGTTCCGTGAGTATAAAATGTACAACTTTGATTAATGACACATTTCTGATATTTTTTCACAAAGTTAGATACCATTAAATCATTCTTAATCACATCTCCGGTGTATTTCGACAACACTTGCTGCATTGATAATCCGCACGCTCTATGACATAGATAAAAAATGCAATGGTGACCGCACACAGTGGACAGAGTGTTTTGAAGCTGATTATTATGATACAATATTTTTGAGGATCTGTCTTCTAAAAATGTTACGATGCTTGACGAGTAGAACTCGAAATCCGGAGAGAATCCATAAGAGTCAAAAAAGCTGGATTGACCATTCTCATCCAATGTCAGAGCTAGCCAGTGTTCTCCCGGCATGTGTGAAGGATGTGTGTTCACAATAAAGTAGGCCAGCCCTGGGAATTTGTCAGCTAGCAGCGGCAGCTGGTCGCACGGCCATACACCACAAAACAAATCACCCAGCAGATGACGCATCAGGCTCTCAATTTCATGATTATTCATGCCTGATTAGATTAATAATAATCCACCAGCACACGCCTCTTTGAATCAATCTCTAAAATAGAGTCATAACAAGCGTAGATGATCAGCGTGGTGGTATGAGGCAACGGGTTTCTGAAGCGCATTTCCAATCTTAAATTTCCACTGGAAACTGGAGATAGAGCATCTGTGTCCTCGCCCGGGTTAAGATTAAATGTGAATAGAGAGTATCCTTGATTAAATTCCTGACGTGTTATACTCAGTGGAAGATCTTTTAGATGTCGTCCTGTAGCCGTAAACAAGTTGTAATACTCTCTCACTGAATGACCTTGGTTAAAATTGGGCTGGAAGGCTTTAGCAGGAATTTGTCTGCCATCCTTACACAAAGCTAAATATTCCATATCAAAAAGCGTCATGATCCAGTAACGCAATCACCACATACTTGGGAAAGACGCCTAAGAAAAGATTCTCTTGGTTGCATACCCTTGAATTTTCAGGGATGGAATATGTTTTTACATTCACACATGAAAGTGGATACAGAGCATTTGCCTTCATTAAAGCTGAAGCGTGCCCCAGTCGTAGAGCTGGAGAGACAGTAACTTTTTTGATAAAAAGAGATGCTCCTAATATCCTGAGTTTGTAAGTGGAGTTTCTTGCTGCCATGAGACAAAAGGCATCGTTGGCTCTTGTAAGTTTAATTTTGAGGTCAACAGAGTTTAAAAGAGGTCTCTCACAGAAAAATATGTCTGCATGCAGGGGGCCTAGGAGATGTACCTCCCTGGAATTTGCCGTAAAGCCTGCTCTGCTGTTAAGACCTTGGTTAGGGCCGTTAGTTGTAACAATAGAGTTCAGAGCACCTGCAGTGTCTTTATAAAAAAGACCAGAGCTAAACTGGGTTTTTAAAGAATCCTCAGAAAAGTTTAACAATGTCTCAATCATGGCTCTATATGGATGTGTAGCGCTGAATTGTGAAATCATTCGATCTCCGAGAGTGACGTCACACTGACTGAAGATGGTGTTTAACGGGTAGTTGATGAGCCCTACAGGTGCATCATCTGGCAGGTTTGTTCCATCCTCGTTAGTAATTTTCACTCTGAGATGCAACAGCGTATCGTTGAGATCCAGATACTTTTCTCCGTCTCCCGGAATGAAAAACTCGATCGGGCCTCCATCAGTGATTGCTGATAAAGGCTGGATCTCGGTGTAAATTTTATCTTCGATCGATAGCTGCGTCATTGGGGCAGAAAATAAGTCCAACTCTGCCAGCGTGCACTCTGATTATTTGTTATGTAAAAGAGCCATTATTTAAATATATCAAAACTTGCGGATGACTTCCTTCCTCTTCGTTTGCCAGCTGCGACTGATCTCCTTTTTCGCGTTTGTCGTTGTTTTTTAACTGTCCTTAAACGATCACCAGGGGGTCTTGTTCTGGGTCTTTTGGATAAAACCATAATTCCTGAACCTTCTTGACCGTCGGTGTGTGTAGAACCACTCATTTTACTCACGGCTCTACCGATGACATCCGAAGCGATATTTGATGCAGCCGTTTTAAGATGGGGTTTTGCAATTGTAAATCCTTTTTTAACCAGAGGGGATACGAAGCGGAATAATTTTGAAAATAATGATCCAATTCCACGTCCGTACATGACCGGAGCCCCATAAAACCCTGGCAGATTACCGCCTGATTGACTTACATAGTAATTTACAAAGCGATTTGGATCACGTCTCAGACTTAGCTGTGCCATGTTCTCTCTTGCCTGCTTGATGCAGTGTTGAATGACCAGTGTAATATGAATGATAACCAATCAGTCTTAGAGGTTATATACATATCTCTGGAATAGTTTATACAAATAAAATTTATCTCAGGCTACGTTGTGATATCACCGGTCTGAAGTGTAGTCTTATGACCGTCTTTCCATAGACGAAATTTACAGGAACGTTTTGGTCCGATTTAATTTCTATATTGATATTTTCAATATGTCTTCTGGATACTGGAAGGTAGTGGGCGGGGTTAAACGTCTGAGTAATCATATCACTGAATTTGTCTCGTACTTTGACGGTCCGCAGTAAAGGTGCAAAAGTGTCGCCTACTATTTGTGGGCTGACCACATCGCTGTAACAGTATAGGTGATAGAAACCAGCCTTTATATCCGCCAGAAAAGGAGCCAGTTTTGGTTCAGAAACATGAATCCATTCCCCTGGTTTCACGCCCATCATATAAGCTAGAGTGCTGAAGAAGCGTATTTCATACAGACTGTTTGCTTGAAATGCAAATCTCTTTTGAACTTTGCTGAATTTAATGCGTAAACCCGATTTCAATGTTTTGAAAAACATTTCCATCTCTGTCTCGAGTTGAATAACGCTGTTATAGTAGCCACTTCTGATCCTTTGCGTATTGATCTCCACATCACCAACGCCAAAACAAATTCCTTGTATGTCCAAAAACGTACTTGGCAATAAAGCTTTTCTGATTCTGATTCTGATTCCTCCATTCAAAGTAGGCATCATAATCCGGTAAATTATGCCATGTATGAGGATATGAAATCTCTGCTAATGCAACCATCCATTGGCCTTCTAAATCAATATGTTGAGCTAAATTTACACGGAAACCTGAACCGGTATTATTTTTAAACACTTCCATGCTAGCATTAGATGGAAGAGTAACGTAAAAGCCATCATCCTCTACCTGACGGTTCATGATGCTGTGTCAACTGTGAGGTTTAGTGCAAACCTTTTTTATACGTTTCGAAGTTCATCAAACTTGATCCAACTGTTGAATTTCTCAGGCCAGTTTTTCCAGCTTACAAAAACCTGTTTGACTCCCTTGACCGTACGTCGTTTTAATATTTTTTCCACTTGATACATCTTGTTGTTAAATATTTTTACTTTTTGAAGTTCCTCAGCGTAAAAGGAACCCTCGATAGGTTCTCCATCCAAATCTTTGAGTTTGTATACAGGAGGAGAACGGGGTATCCGCTCATACACTGTAAACATTTCATCCGTAAAACTCTGTTCGTATTTTTTGTCAAACAATCCACGGACCTTGGATATTCTGACAAGATCCCCTTGTTTAAACGTTGTCACTGAGTCCTTGCAATATCTGTTGGACTTGACATCATACAGATTCTGAAACACTTGAAAGGCATTTTCTGGGGTCACTTCCATAGGGCTCATTTTAATGCTGGAGTGGTAGGAATGGTTGTAACTTCTAGCTAGGTTTTGCAGTACATCGACGTACCGCCGGGTATTGTTAGCTGTAAAATATCTCCACATCCTTGTTTTTAATGTGCAGTTAAATCTCTCGACCACTGAAGCTTTTGCTTCACTCGCTGTGGCAAAATGTTCAATACCGTGTTTCTCCATTAAAACCTTAAATTTCTTGTTAAAAAATTCTTTACCGGCATCAGTCTGAAGTTTTTTGAGGATCTGACTTTCTGTAAAAACTGATTCATATGCCTTTACCACCTCAGCGGCTGTTTTCCTCTTCAAAACTCGTACATACGCCCTTTTTGAAAAGATGTCAATGACTGTTAATAAATAATTATAACCATAATTTTCCATGGCCAGAGCTTGCATGTCACAGAGATCAGCCTGGAACTGCCTCAATGGTCTGGTGACAAAAACTCTGTTTCTCGGGAACTTTATTCTTGCAGGTTTATGTAGAGTATAGGTATCTTCTCCTGATAAAAAATCTTTAACTTTTTCAACCGCAACCTTCTTTCCCGTTTCATCTTGCATAACCCTCCTCAGCCTATCTACACCCCAAAAACTTCCCGGATTTGAAGGGCTATAATATACTTTCTTCATCAGCCGTCTTCCTGCCATCTCTGCCTTATGCTCACTCTGCCGATTACTTGTTAAATAATGAGAAAAAACACACAGGAGGGTAGATTTATCCTTATTTTTTTTATTTTTGTATTTAATATAAAAAAAGAAAACAACCAAAAAACAAAATCAGATAAAATGCAGATTAATACAGATGAATTCAAACACTACTAGCTTTTAAACAACACTTTTGGGAAAGGTTATTATGTTCCTACTTTAATTGTATTTAATAGTAAAAAGAAAAAAGAAGAAAAATCATATAATGCAGATTAATTAAAGTACTGGAATACTAAAAAAAAATGATACAACAAGTCATCAAACATGTGAGATCAGTTTGTCAGTCCATAGCACTCTGAAACAGAGTTAAGTTGTTTGAGATGTTTCTCATTGACCATGCGATCATAAACATGCACTATTGCACTGTGGATGCCTTGTACCGATTTCAGTTCATATATATAACCGTCTTGGCAATCGTCTTCACTCTGAAGTCATCCGCTTGTATGCGTCGAAGTACCAGAAGATTCTGAATAGCAGGAACGAGTTTGGGGGTTACGAGTCGTCGTACGATGCGTTGAAAGTTGACTTGGTAATAAACCTCCCCCAATACCTCCAGGCAATGGTGTTGACGCTGGCTCGGGTGGTTTGTTATACATCCATAGCAGGTTTCTCTGAGATAGTTCAAAGAGGTTATGTTGAATAAATGAAGTATCGCTGTTTTCACCGTATTGATGAGGGTGGTTGAGAACCAACCGTCAATTTCGTCCTCCTGGTTACTCTCATCCTCTGCTGAAGGCTGAGGGTCCTCCATCGTTTCCAGGGTTTGTTTAGGGGCTTCGGTAGAGGGTGAGTAGCCGGTGGCTACCTCCTCCTCCACGACCACCTTCATGTCTTCAGGCAGGACATTCGCGTCTACAGACTCCGCAGTCCTGATTGAAAGCCTCCAACACAAACAGATCTGAGGGACTCGTCTGGTTGTTCCTGCGTCTGCTTGCCCGAAAAGACCAGCGGCCATTTGCTGTGGTTTTTGACCCCCACACTGCGCTAAAGAGAGGTTCTCTCTCAGCTATTTCAACATCGGATGGTATATGAAACATTCTCGCCCGTTTTACAGGTCGAGGAGACAGTCATTTTCTTCTTCTTCTTCCTCCTTCTCCTGCCTTGAGACTGTTTCAGGGCTATCATTAAGGTGCGGGATTGCAAGCCTTAACACAGCCCAGTCGCTGTGGGTGAGAGTACACAGAGCCAGTGATCCATTAAATACCTCATCTTGATCCAATTGTTACAGGCAAAGCTCTCCTATTTCATACATGAAAATATAACCCCAGCTGCCAACCAGGCCATATGGCTCCAAAGACCATTCTTCCTGCAGTGTCGAACGGGGGTCTTTGTACCCTGCAGATGTAGTATGTTGATTTCTTAGGAGTATTCAATTCACGGGATGAATACTGGTAGACGGTCACTGGGGTTTCGCACAGAACTGACATACCTCTTGGCCGACCCGAGGTCTGATTTTCAACCATGGTTGTTGAAGTTGATGTTGGATCCTCATCATCGGTAGAGTATGTCATGACGGGAATTCCGATAGGTATCTCCGTTGAGGAAGTATATGATGCAGTTGCTTGTTCATCATCATCATCTTGGCACGCATTGCGTTTCTCCTCCGCTTGACAATAAACTCTCTTATCTCTAGCCATTGTTGAACGGGTGTTCTTTTTCCAACGAATGCTGCGTGTAAAGTGCAGAGTTTTATCTCTGTATTTAAAGTAAACACTAAAGCACGCCCTATTGTTTTCATTGGGTTATTCAAGGTTTAACGATGCTTACAAACACACCCCCTCTATTTTTAATTGGTGCTGATGCCAAACAGTTTCCGATAATACCATATTTGTCTTGTTCTATTTATAACAAACACACCCCTGTGTTTTAATTGACTCACTTAAGGTATCGCCCCTAATGACGACAACCAATCAGCATCCACGGTTACCCCCCCTTGGACACACCACCTGCTTGACCACGTGACCTCCTGCCCACATGGCACCCACATGGCGCCCACATGGCGCCAACCGGAAGTCCCGCCCTCACCGGAAGTCCCACCCACCTGTCAAAAAGTTTGATGAAAGGGTGTACTTAAATTCTCTGGTGTTGCTGATCTTCGGCTGATTGACCTTACCTGGGAGGAGTACTTAGGAGCCTGCCACCAGTCCTTCAGCACCTGAGTGTTGTTGCCCTATAGTAAACACCAAGCCAGAGAAACTTTGCCAGTCTGTTTTTGGCTTTTGCTGATCCAGTTTATCTTTCCCTGCTTCCTGTTAGAAACCTGTGAGGTGTGGGCTGTTACCTACGGAGCTGGACTCGGACATTCTACACCTTCTACTGCTGTCTGTGAATTTGGATTATTCATCTCTGACTGTGGCACGGTTCCTAACCTTCCTAACACCTGCCTCTGTGAGAACTCTGGACCGAACATTGGACAAGCTATTTGGATTGCCTGACTCCCTAGCCCAGTGGTATGACCATCATGAATTTCTCTGCTCAAGTGATCAAGTAAGCAAAACTTCTGGAGCTATATGGATGTACTTCCACCCCAGATCTGAACTAACTCTTGCCTCTTTCTTCAGTGGACCCAAATAACCTTCCAACCCTCGTTCCAGTAGAACTCTCCTTGTCTGTTTAAATAAACCTTTGAAACTTGTCTGGTCTCCTGTGTGAGTTTTGCATGTGGGTCAAAAGAATTCCTAAAACTATGTCAGAAGACCCAGCAGACCCACTCAGGGTTCAAATAGCAGATCAGTATCAATTAATACAGTCGCATGATTCCAAGCTCAGGTCTTTTACATGACCAGCTTACCATCACCAATCAAAGTTTGGAAAAAATGGCTGGACAAATACAAATCTTCCTACATAGTCTGCAATCTGGTGCAGTTACTACCTCCGATCCGTCAAGGGGTGCTATGGCATCCTTGACTTCTCACTCGGTAGCCTTACGTGATGTCACTACCCCCAAACCGGAAAAGTATTCTGGTGAGGTAGATTGTGGAGGTTTTCTCCTTCAGTGTTATCTGTTGTTTAATCGCTCTCCTTACTCCTTTCCTTTTGATGATGCTAGAATTTCTTACATCTTGGCCTTGTTAACCGGAAAAGCACTAAGTTGGGCAGAACCATGTTTTCAAAATCCATCCTGCTTTGGTTGCACTTACAAGGAGTTTATTGAAGAGTTCCGACTAACTTATTCGACTGTTTCAGATCGTCCTAGCCAATCCTGCTGCCTCCTGACTCTCAAACAGGGGCTAAGACCAGTATCTGAGTTCTCCATTGAGTTTCGAACTCTGGCAGCTGCATCCGGCTGGAACCCAGACGCTTTAAAATCAGCGTTTTTTCAAGCACTAAACGAGACACTAAACGATGAGTTGACCACCTTAGATGAGCCGGAGGAGTTAAATGATTTCATTGCTTTGGCCACCCATATTGATAATCGTCTTAGAGAAAAGAAGCGGTCTCGCCCTGTTGTTCCTGCCACTGGGAAAAAGGAGAATCAAACTGTTCATAGACCTGCTCACCCCCAACCTCTCTCTCATCCATCTATGGAGGTTGAACCCATGCAGGTGGGATGAAACCATCTAACCCCTGAAGAGAAACAGAAAAGACGTTCTGCTAACCTCTGCCTATATAGTGGCTTCCCTGGACATTTTTTGGCTACTTGTCCTGTACGGCCAAAAGACCGGGTCCGTCAGTAAAAACAGGGAGTCTGATGGACCAGATTTCCTCACCTACTAGTCCCCGTTTAATCCTTCCTGCCAAGCTTTTACTGCATAACGTATCATTTGAACTTACTGCTCTCATTGACTCCGGCTGTGAACGAGACCTCATTGACAGCAAGCTGGTGGATCGATTGGACATTGAAACTGAGGAACTCTCTATTCCTTTAAGGGCCACTGCTTTAGATGGGAGGGAGGTGCCCTGTATTACCCACCGCACCAGACCGTTACAGCTAATCCTCTCAGGTAACCACAGGGAGGCCATTTCCTTTTATGTTTTTCCCATCTCTCACACATCTATTGTTTTGGGTTTTAGCTGGTTAAACCAACATAATCCGACTAACTCCACTATTCAATCCTGGTCGTCACATTGTCATTCTTCCTGTTTGCAGTCCGCAGTTCTTCCAACTCCTACGCTGCGTCTCCTGTAGAGGCGGACCCCTGTGACTTATCCGGCGTACCTACTGAATATTTTGATTGTTGAGCAGAGGTTTCAGTAAAACACAAGCACTGTCTCTTCCTCCACACCGTCCCTATGACTGTGCCATCGACCTGTTTCCAGGTGCCCCATTACCCTCTAGCAGATTATACCCCATCTCTTGCCCAGAACGTCAAACTCTGGAAGACTACATTTCAAATTCCCTAGCTGCAGGCCTCATTTGCCATTCCTCTACTCCTCTTGGGGCAGGTTTCTTTTTTGTGAGTAAGAAAGACGGGTCTCTCCGTCCATGTATTGACTACAGGGGGTTGAATGCCATAACCATCAAAAATAAATACCCTCTTCCACTCTTATCTGCTGCCTTTGAACCTATTCAAGGCGCCACAGTTTTCTCCAAACTAGACCTGCGCAATGCATACCACTTAGTGCGCATCCAACAAGGAGATGAGTGGAAAACTGCCTTTAAAACCCTATTAGGTCATTTTGAGTACTTGGTAATGCCTTTTGGCCCTTGCAATGCTCCTGCTGTGTTCCAGGCTCTGGTGAATGATGTCTTGTGAGATTTTCTTTTTTTTTTTTCTAACATTATATTTTTTGAAAAGTTAAGTTCAATGTCACCACCAACACCTAGGCCTGATTACTGCCTGGCCTGCAGAATGAAGGGGTCCCTCAAATATGGGGACCATATTTGACTAAAAGTCAAATTTTCTTGAAGACATAATATTAAATAATAAAGACCTTTGGGAAAATAATCTGTGAAATGAAGAGATAAAATGTCTACTTTGTGGAAGGTGTGCTTTCCATTACATCTGGTCAGAAACTTTGTCCTCATCAAATTTTAGTCACTGATGTTACCTAACAATTGTTTAATGCAGCAGCTCCCATCTTCTTGAATGCTCTCCCAAAGTCTTATCCCATGACTCTGTCGCCCCGGTCATCAAGGGATTTTCATCTTGTAGTGCCTACACCACGCTCAAGACAAACCAGACTATTTTCATGTGTCGTCCAACATGGTGGAATGACCTACCGAGCACTACCAAAACAAGGACATCCCTGTCAATCTTCAAAAAACCTTTAAAGACTCCGTTTTTCAGAGAGTATCTCCTACCCTTGCACTTTCATATTCCATATCCCCTCTATTAAATGTTCTCTTTGTGTACTTCCCTCTATGCAGTTACCCTCTTTCTAAACTGTCTCCCCTGTCACCTCTGACAAAACCTGACTGGTAGTCATCCTTATGAGTAGCTTATTGTTAGTTTTGATGTTAACTGCATTGTTATATTCTCATTTGTAAGTTGCTTTGGATAAAAGTGTCTGCCAAATAAAAACATAATAGCATACTTCCCCTAATCAACAAAATCATGATTTGGAAATTGCTTTTTGTAATTGCTCAGGTTATCTTGGTCAGATATAAAAATTAGTTGTAAAACTTTTAAGTGAATCATTAAAACAGAAATCTTGCGATTTTGCATTTGATGTCTGCTGTGTGTAACTTTTTTTTTTTTTTTTACTGTGTCCTGTCCGGCAGAGTATCGCTCAGAATTGTTGACTGAGTGCCAATAAATTGTCCAACAGATTTACTTTCACAAGCGGAGCATCACAACTAATGCTTTAAAGCTCTGCTTGATATTTATAAAATAAACTTTATTATAAACCTTTTTGGGAATATTTTAATTGTTACGGACACGGAGACTGAAATGAAAAGGAAAAAAGAAGCTCAAAAAAGAGAGAGATGGGGGGAAAAAGGGGAGAAAAGGAGGAAAGAGTGGAGGAGAGAAAGAAGGATGAAGAGAATACAAGATTACACCTGGCTTGTTTATACAAAGGAGAGAAGGGGGAAGAAAGGGGGAAGAAAAGAGGGGATTTAGTGAGTTCGATTCCACCTGTGAGCATGTTGTTTATAGAAAATATTTATAACAATTAAAGGGTTTAAGTGTTAAAAGTGAACAACATGTCCATTTAAAAACTAAAATCATTGTTAAATGCATTACTTTGTGCAAATAAAAATGTCAGCAACTACTTAGCTGTTTAGCTTTGAACTTAACTGAAAATACAGCATTCCTTTGTCAAAATCCTTCATTTTTTAAGGTTCATAGTAACTAAAGTGTTCTTAATTTTATTTTTTTCAATGACATATTTCAATAAAGCACATTATACACATTCAAGTGTACTTTAATAACATTAATCATATCTAGCTTTTATATTCATTATTTGCTGCAAATTAGCAGTTTAAAGTATAGTATTTTCTGGAAAGATGTCTTTCCTAAAGTACTTTCTGTGTTAAAGACAAGAAACTGAATATTTTTTATAGAACCAAATGTTTATTATTCAACAATTAAAACAGTGAGAACCAGGAAACAGGAGTAACTTTACACAATAAAACTGTTTGTAAAAGCTTTCATATTTAAAACAAGACAAAGAGGAAACAGATTCACATTTATTTTTGCTTTTTAATGTGTTATAGCCAAAGCTCCTTTGTCATGCTTTCATTGGAGGGACAGTAAATATGTCCTCTATACTGGCTGTGTCCTGTCTCAGCAATTCTAAACTGCCCACATTTTTTGCATGTATTGTGCAAAACCTTGCGGGTCAGTTTTCGGAGTGCTTTAGTGGGAGCCAGAGCAGGAGCATGTGGTGGAACACCAGCCCCCGTAAGATGCTTCCCACAAGCTTGGCAGAACACCCTAACTTTCCACTGATGATAGGGCATCCACACCAGAAGCCGGTGGGTAAAAAAACGATCGGGTGTTGGAACCTGGTGGTAGATGAGGGCTGGTACAGGAGGCTCATACCACAACTTGAAATCTGGGCGCACTTTGCCGGCATGAAAGAGGGTATTTCCCATCCATCTCTGGTCCTGTACAGGAATGGTCTTCCTCATCTCACTCGGCAACCAGCCAGGTCCTGCATCACCAGCTGCATCTGACTGTTGCACACACGCTGCAGGCTCCTCCTGGAGAGAACAACAAAAGATGTGGAAATCTGCATACATATATTTCATTAAAGATGACTAAAAACTTAACTGGTTTTATTAATACATACTGCTGTACTCACAGGTGAAACTGTCTGGCAGATGTGTGTCGGTGTTGTGGATGATGAAGCCAGGCTAGGGGTCCTCACAGAGGATGGTGCCAGGCTAGGGGTCCTCACAGAGGATGGAGGGGGGCCAGAGGTCCTCACAGAGGAAGGTGCCAGGCTAGGGGTCCTCACAGAGGATGGAAGGGGGCCAGAGGTCCTCACAGAGGAAGGTGCCAGGCTAGGGGTCCTCAAAGAGGGCAGAGAGGGGCCCGGTGGTTTCCGAGCAACCAAGTTGGGCTTCAGTGAATTCGTATGAGACCTCACCTTCATATGCCTCACTACACATACAGGTGAGTAAAACAGTGGGTATGCCTTACCTTCTGATAGAGAGCATGCCACTTCTTCTGCCTCGGGGCAGGTCTATTCCCTGCATTTGACGGCCAAACCCCATCGCTGGAAAATCCCCTAAGCCTTGCCATCCACTCTTCATCTCCCAGGGCTTTATGGCTCTTTGGTTTGAAGCTCATCTGAAGATAAAATCAACAGATTTTTAAGAATAAAATGTAATAACGCAATTTTACTGCATTCAACAAAAGAAGTAAAATATCTAATAACTCAAAAAATTTATATGTCAGCAATTTTCAAAAATCCAAAGCAAAGCCTTATTTTGTGTCACTACTAAATAACAGTTAATAATAACAATAATAATAACAGCACACTTAACTTATAGTGCACTTAATAAAAAAAAATATACAAAGTAATGTTAGTGACAATTTTCTACAGTGTCAGTTAGGATTATATATTAAATCACAAGAAGAGGACAATTATCTTTGTACATTTTACATGTGTTGGATATGTCGTTTTTTAAATAAATCTGCCTCAATGTAAAATGAGAACATCTAATCGACTAGATATGTGAGTAAATTGAACTGAAATACAATGTATTTCACGGTCACAAGAACAACTTCGTTTCACGAACGTAAAACAAAAACAATTAAATATTTGTACTTACAGTAAAGTTGTTTTTTTTTGCTGTGGGCAGAGATGACAGCACAATGAAGCGATGTGGAATTTGTCTTTAACGGCGCTGGACCAACAAATTCTATTTATTCAACCGTCCTTGCAATTTAATTTCAAACAAAAATACTTTAAAGTTATTTTGTTAATCTAAAGAGGCCCGTTCACCTTGATTGGCTGAGCTCCATTGTGAACTCATACGTGGATTGGCTGAGCTCCATTGTGAGCTCGTACGTGGATTGGCTGAGCTCCATTGTGAACTCGTACGTGGATTGGCTCGTAGTGCTTCGCCTTGATTGGCTGATGTCCATTGTGAGCTAGGACGTAGATTCGATGGTCCATTGTGAGACGAAGCGAGATTGGCTGATCCGTCCAAAGTGAGAATGGAGAAGCGCGGAGCTCATTGGAGGAGAGTTACAGTCTAACGTGAGCGAGGTAGAGCCACAGTCGCCTCTTAGTGAGAGGTGCAGCCCAATATAGAACATCTGTGTATCTGTCAACACCTGAAGCTTAACACCTGTGAGTATGGGTGTGGACGCGCTTTTGTACAGGTCCTTCTCAAAATATTAGCATATTGTGATAAAGTTCATTATTTTCCATAATGTCATGATGAAAATTTAACATTCATATATTTTAGATTCATTGCACACTAACTGAAATATTTCAGGTCTTTTATTGTCTTAATACGGATGATTTTGGCATACAGCTCATGAAAACCCAAAATTCCTATCTCACAAAATTAGCATATCATTAAAAGGGTCTCTAAACGAGCTATGAACCTAATCATCTGAATCAACGAGTTAACTCTAAACACCTGCAAAAGATTCCCGAGGCCTTTAAAACTCCCAGCCTGGTTCATCACTCAAAACCCCAATCATGGGTAAGACTGCCGACCTGACTGCTGTCCAGAAGGCCACTATTGACACGCTCAAGCAAGAGGGTAAGACACAGAAAGAAATTTCTGAACGAATAGGCTGTTCCCAGAGTGCTGTATCAAGGCACCTCAGTGGGAAGTCTGTGGGAAGGAAAAAGTGTGGCAGAAAATGCTGCACAACGAGAAGAGGTGACCGGACCCTGAGGAAGATTGTGGAGAAGGGCCGATTCCAGACCTTGGGGGACCTGCGGAAGCAGTGGACTGAGTCTGGAGTAGAAGCATCCAGAGCCACCGTGCACAGGCGTGTGCAGGAAATGGGCTACAGGTGCCGCATTCCCCAGGTCAAGCCACTTTTGAACCAGAAACAGCGGCAGAAGCGCCTGACCTGGGCTACAGAGAAGCAGCACTGGACTGTTGCTCAGTGGTCCAAAGTACTTTTTTCGGATGAAAGCAAATTCTGCATGTCATTCGGAAATCAAGGTGCCACAGTGTGGAGGATGACTGGGGAGAAGGAAATGCCAAAATGCCAGAAGTCCAGTGTCAAGTACCCACAGTCAGTGATGGTCTGGGGTGCCGTGTCAGCTGCTGGTGTTGGTCCACTGTGTTTTATCAAGGGCAGGGTCAATGCAGCTAGCTATCAGGAGATTTTGGAGCACTTCATGCTTCCATCTGCTGAAAAGCTTTATGGAGATGAAGATTTCATTTTTCAGCATGACCTGGCACCTGCTCAGAGTGCCAAAACCACTGGTAAATGATTTACTGACCATGGTATCGCTGTGCTCAATTGGCCTGCCAACTCTCCTGACCTGAACCCCATAGAGAATCTGTGGGATATTGTGAAGAGAACGTTGAGAGACTCAAGACCCAACACTCTGGATGAGTTAAAGGCTGCTATCGAAGCATCCTGGGCCTCCATAAGACCTCAGCAGTGCCACAGGCTGATTGCCTCCATGCCACGCCGCATTGAAGCAGTCATTTCTGCAAAAGGATTCCCGACCAAGTATTGAGTGCATAACTGTACATGATTATTTGAAGGTTGATGTTTTTTGTATTAAAAACACTTTTCTTTTATTGGTCGGATGAAAAATGCTAATTTTGTGAGATAGGAATTTTGGGTTTTCATGAGCTGTATGCCATAATCATCCGTATTAAGACAATAAAAGACCTGAAATATATCGGAGGTTAGAGCCGCTGCGCACTGGACCACCGCCCCAACACCACAGCACGCCATACAATGGAGGACGGAATGCAGCAAAGAGCACCCAAAGCAAAAGCTGCACACAAAGCTCAGACTGCGCAAATGTGCCCCCACCAGCCCCCCAAAAACAAAGCCCCCCATGGAAGTGCACCCCCACGAAAAGAAGACCCACACCATCCAGGTCCTAGAACATGCCCGACACCCATACCCCTGCCAGAAGCAGCCCCGCAAGAAGATCCACCCTGTGGCCCACAAAAGGCAAGAGAGCCAACAGAGCCAAAACCCATCCGGAAGCCGAGACCAATCCACCCCGAGACCAACCCCAGCCAGCCCGCACACTCGAGCCATGCATACCCCTCCGAAACCCCTCCCACAGACAGAAAAGGGACCGGCCTCAGTAACCGGAACCAAGACAAGGAGCCAGAAACTGAGCTGGAACCACCCAAGACCAAACAACGCCCCCAACCATCCAAGGCCAACCACCCATCCCCACCCTAGAAGGAAACTTACACCCACCCCAACATTCGAACATCTCCCAGAGCTCATAAGACATTGGACACACCAGGTTGACCCCGCCCCCCCCCCTCCCGCAGACCCTACTCCATGGCAGCAGAATGTGCTCCTTGAAGGAAGGAGCACCTGCAATGAGATGAGACCTACCCGCCAGTTTTGGAGGCCCTTGTGCCCACCGATACACCAAAGGTCCCCTAGCCAGGGCTGGGCGCCTGGGCATGCACCAGCCCAAAACCCCGGCGACATACCCGCCAGGACGCAAGATCCCCAAGGCCCAGTCAGGACCCCAGCCCGGGGGGCGATACGCCCGAGGGACCCCGAGCCCCCAAGCCCACCCCAGACCCACCCAGGAGCAGCACGGGCACCAGGCCAGTGACCAATGTCCGTCGGCGCAGGCCCCCCAAAAGCATCACATGCAGCTACCAGATATCCCGGCCGTGACCACAGCCCCTAGCACCAGACCCCCCAGCGATCCCAGCCCAGGGACACCCCAAATGCCCCAACCCAGACACCCCCACGAATCCGCCACAACGCCCCACAGGATGAAGCCAAGGGTGCCCCACCCCCACTAGGTTATGTAGCCGATTAAAGGTTCCCAGAGAGATTGATCTGACGGGGAGGCAGAGGCAGAGGCTGTCTCAAGGCTTATATAATCCAACAGAAAATTTCTATATCTGATTAATATTAAGAAGGTTTTTATTTTTCCAGTTCATCAGGACAGTTTTCTTAGCGATGCATAAGGCAGTGAAAACCATGTGAACCGAATTTGTCTCTATGATGACATCATCTAAGTTGCCCAACAAGCAAACTGAAGGGGAAGGTGAAATATTACATCTCAGACACTTTGATAAGTCTTCACATATCAGGCACCAGAACCTCTGAACAGGTGTACATAACCATAGTCCATGGATATAATTATCTGGTATATTGCTTGTGCAGTGTGGGCAAATATTGGAAGGTGCCAAGCCCATCCTGAACATCCGTTGACCTGTATAGTATACTCTATGAAGGATTTTATATTGTATTAATTGCAAACTGGGGTTACTTGTCAGTTTAAAAGTTCTGGAACATATCTGAGACCAGAATGTTTGGTCAAAGTTAACTGATAAGTCCACCTCCCATTTCATAATAGAAAGGGAAATTGATTCATCTATATTAGACAGTGTCCTGTATATTTTAGACATTAATTTGGGGGGGTTGAGTTTTAGGAACTCTAGTGCACTTGATGGCATTTGTAACCCAACGTTATTAAGTCTAAATTAATTTTTTATTATAAATGGAATTTGTTGATATTCTAAAAATTTATTCTTGTCCATCCCGTATTGTATAACTAATCTGTTAAATGGGATGAACTGAATTCCTTCAAATATATGTTCCAGGTATTCAATTCCTTTACTCCTCCAATATGGAAAATTTATCATATAATTTTTTGTAGGATATCAGGGTTGTTCCAGATGGGTGTACGTCTGCATGGGATTAGTGAAGACCCTGTCATTTATAGATATTCCCACCATGCTGTCAGAGAGGTGTTGACGTTGAGGCTTTTGGAGCATAAATGCCGTTTTATATTTGAGCTAATAAATGGTAGAACGGAAATCTTTATATTATTGCATAATGTCTGTTCTACATCTAGCCAGGGTTCATCTAGAGGACTGTGTTTAAACCATTTTAAGATGTAATGTAGCCTGTTAGCTAAGAAATAAAGATGAAAGTTAGGCAGATCTAGTCCTCCTTTATCTTTGGTCTTTTGTAATGTTTTTAGGCTAATACGTGGGGGCTTATCTTTCCAGAGACATTTAATGATGGAGGAGTCCAGAGATCTAAACCAGTCAGATGACGGTTTATTCGGAATCATTGAGAATAAGTAATTGATTTTTGGCAAGACCATCATTTTTATTGAAGCAACCCTGCCCATGAGTGATATCAGGCGGCGTGAGGTGGGCTCACAACGTGAAGGAGTGCAGGACATTGGAAGCTGCCAGCATTGCATACTGTTTACCATGACATCCTCTCCGCTGGGATGGTGCGCCGCTGTGGGGTGAGAAGAATTCTCATGTCGACAGGGATCAGTTCCCAGAAGAGGGAACTAAACTTACTAGACACAAAGGGAAACTCAGGAATCAGGGAAAAAAGAAGCATGTACAGAAGGCTAAACAGATGATCTGACAATGAGGAACAGAAAAGACTGGCTTAAATACAACAGAACTCAGGTGAGTGCAATCAAACCAAGCACAAACAAGCGCAGATCATGACTCTAGTTATTTGTCCAGTCTCTTAGGACACCATTTTACTGTTCATCTGTAAGATCTAGTGTTTTAGTCTTGGCACCTTTTTTTGCAACCTCCCCAATCTCACCCCACTCACTCAAACCCTGTTGCGCAATCAACACCATTAACCACAATACCTTTGATGTTATATGCATGCATAAACTATAAACATTATTCTGCAACAATACAAGCAAAAAGAAACAACAGCAACTAGATTGGTTCTGTTAGGAGTTACTTTATGGAAAGAACTACAGGTACTAATATGATACTTGCAAAGCATGCAATGCAATTTTTTTGTCATATTTCTATAAATAAAATAAAGGTTTTATAAATCTTCAAACGAATTTTAAAGATTAATCTGGGTGGCCATATCGAAAATGGCCATGTATGGCCATATACAAGGACTGGACAAAAAATGAATGAAAAAGCAGCCAAAGACTGAGCCCTTCAGACAGCACAGGGAACTATCGATTAAGATCATGTTAAAATAAAAATAATAAAACCTCTTGTTCCTTTGAAAAAACTTGGAACGAAAATAGGGGTAGTTTTGAGTATTTGGAAAACACCCACAGGAATAACATATTTCGTTTTTGTTACGTGGGGAAATTATTCATTACTTCCAACCCTACAACTCAGCACCTGCCTAAGGATTGTTTTAACTGAATCTGGGCAGCAGTGGCAGGAGTAAAAATAATAGAGAATGAACTCAATGTGTGAGAAAATGTTCAGGATATTGAAAGGAAAGAGGTGGGAGGACTCTCCTGACATTTTTAAAGAAAAAACAGATCAGGCAGTGTCAACTGTCAAGTGCTGGGATAACATTTGGTGTCACAGAATGCCATATTAGTGGATGCTAAGACCAAAAAGACAGTTGGGATGAAGGACCATCTTGCAGTGGAGTCACACCAGCCATAAGGCCTGACAACATCTTGATCTGTATTCATGGGTCTGAAGTACAGTGATAAAACATTTCCTCAATTCAGGATTAAATCCCATCTTGCACAACGTATCGAGGCACTGACTTTATACAATCATCCTTGAATGTGACCTTTTTGTAATGACAGCTACACACCTTTGTTGTCTTCAGGCTTTATTTATTTTTTTGAACATGACCTTGTTGTGTTGAGGAGTCTGCACCGATAATAAAACACTATTCAATGCTTTTAGAACCTCTTCTGTGTTAGTTCCCATCAAAATTTCTTAAACAGGCTGAGAAAGTAAAAATGATACCATCTAAGTTATTACAGTTGGTTTACAAAGAGACTGATTCAGGGAACTGACGAGAAATAAAGAAAGAGAAAACAAACAGAATAAAACAGGAAAGATGACATCTCACTTGAACCTGCAACTGAATGCTGCAATACCTATGTTGTGCCAGTAGGGGCAGCTGTTGTATATGGTCAACAAACAACATCAAAAATGAAGAATATCCTGAGCATGGCTAAAGCAGTGTTAGGCTAAAGATTTTACCCAAAACAGTTGTGGTTCTAGATTACAGGTTCTTTACCCATTCCTCTCAATGAGTAAATTCTTCTGTATGGTGGGCCAGAAGGTGCAATGAAATACAAAAGCCACAACAACGACATGTGTGGAGCAAAACCAATAAAACTGGCTTCACTGTTGTATTTGCAAGCACAAAAAGGAAAAGACAATGTGTGCAGGGGACCCACATTGTCATCGTTTTGAATAATCTCCCAATGTGTTGTCCACACATATTCACCACAATTGTTTTCGTCATTCATTTAAATTGTGGATGCAAGGCACAATGGAGCACAAAATATCTGATCCAGAGACATGACATGTATGAGCACCTGCAATTGATTATGGCAATTCAGCTCAATTCATGTTATTTATTAAGACCTTCTGTAGCACAACATTACAAACAGCTGCTGTACTCTTTTCCACCAAAGAGGTTCCAGTTGTTAACCAGTCCTATGACAGGTTTTCTTTTCTAGCACCAAGAGCTGAGTCAGAACCACATTATAACGTCACTATAAACATCTCATCCAGTTAATGTCATAGCGCAGGGAGAAAGTTTACCATACAAATTATGTTATTTATCCCAGTATCCCTACAAACACATGCCATTATATCACCACTTAGTTTATTATGGCTGTTTCAAGTAACAGGGGGTGCTTGTGAATGCTTCACAATCCTAATGTTATCCAGTTGCGCAAAAAAGACAAAAACATCAGTCCCTGGATATGAAGTTGTCAGGATCTGTCGCCTTTTGGACTCTGTGGTGGCTTTGTGTTATTTTGAGTGTTTGGTTGTTTCTTCCCCCCTCGTTCATAGCTCCTTTAGTTACTCTTGTTTTTCTTATGATTTAGTATGGTTTTCCCTTCGTTGTCATTGTTGCCATTATTATTATGATTGTTCTCTGTTTTCCTTGGGTTCTTTAATTAGTTCTCCATCTGGTTTCTCTGTGTTTTTTATTTGTGGTTAGGTATTTGTTTCTTCCCCCTTGCACTCTTCTGCTTATTAGTTTCTTTTTCTGTTACTGTTCAGTTATACTGTATTCGGTCTTTGTTTCCTAGTCCTCCCAGTCTGGTTCTCTTGATCTTAATTCTCCAGTCCCTCTTTATAGGTTAGCTTTTGTTATTGTTTACTTTTATTCTTGTCCCCGCTTTCTCTGCCTCATTCACAGTTTGTTCTTTCAGTATTGGTTTTTAGTTTCTTTTAGGGTCGGCTCACTATCTTGTCTAGTTCTTTTTCCTCATTTAGTTCTATTAGGTTCACCTGCTCCCTCTGCCTTCCTGCCTCCTTGTCTTGCCTGTTCTTAGTTCCTTTGATTACCTGCCTTTGTTCTCCCTCAGTATATTAGTTGTTTTTTGTTTCTTTGTCCCTTGCTAGATCCTCCAATCAAATTACCTGATTTGCTCTGTGTTTGCTACGTTCCTACAGTACAACGCAGAAGTTGCGATTGTACTCATGTCTTGCACCTGCGGTGAGTTCTGCTATGTTTGTTTGTTCATTACTTGTGAAATAAACTTAAGATCTTGATGAAGATGCTGCTGCCAAGCTCTTGCCTGCGCTTCAGTCCACCCCAAAACCACAACGTGACAGCAGGAACCAGCCAGACGGACCAAGCGCAGAATGCAAAAGAGCTGATGAAATGGGTGCAGCAGCAGGAGGAGACGCTACGGGCACTGTATGGGGAGGAGGTGGAACAGTCACCCTCGCCATTATTGCTGCAGGAAATGGAGGAATGCTTCAGCGAGACCGACTGGGCTGCCTTGGAACCGTTCTTCCCCAGCACAAACCACCTCAAAGGCACGTCGCCCTCGCTGCAAGCGCTCCACCCCAGCAGCGGCCGAGCTCATCATGCCCACAGCAGCTTCGCCTCAGCTATCGGCTGCAGCAGCTCCAGCCGAGCTCGTCACGCCCACAGCAGCTTCGCCTCAGCTCAAATTCACAGCGGTCTCAGCTTAGCCATCCTCACCTCCACCAGCCACAGCAGAGTTTCCGGCTGGGTTTTCCTCCTGCCCAGGACGACGTCGTCACCAGAGGGCAGCCACCACCGGGAAGGTTCGGGTGGACGCCTCCTATGTTTCCACGGAGGGTCCACCCGCCACGGCTTCCTCGTGGCTGTTTTCTCCGGCGTGGGTCCAGTCCGGACCGGAGACGCCACAGTCGGAGCTCATGGGGCAGTGGGTGATGGGCTTCGCTGAGTACCTGAGGATCTTCCCCAAGGATTTGGACTTTGTACACCTCATTCTGGAGGCGGAGTTCCTGGGAAGGGGGTGGTTTGACCCTCCAGCACCACTCTCAGCTGGAGGTCCCTTCGCGCCCCTTCTCGAGGCCGTGAGTGCTGTCGCCGGGTCTACAGAGGCACAGCCGGCCACCGCCGGGTCTTCGGAGCCACAGCCAGCCGCCGCCGGGTCTTCAGGGCCATAGCCGGCCACCGCCGGGTCTTCAGGGTCTTCAGAGCCACAGCCGGCCACCGCCGGGTCTTCAGGGTTTTCAGAGCCACAGCCGGCCGCCGCCGGGTCTTCAGGGTCTTCAGAGCTACAGCCGGCCGCCGCCGGGTCTTCTGAACCTCGGCTAGTTCTGGAGGGGCCTGTGGGCAGGCTGCCTCCAATACCTCGCCTGATTCCGGAGGAGCCCGTGGGTGGGCTGCGTCCACTTCCAGGTCCTGAGCACCTTCTCTGTTTTCTCTGGGGGGTGCTCACGGAACTCAACCCTGACACACACCCTGACTCCAGGCCAGACACATTACAGCCTGACTCCAGGCCAGACACATTACAGCCTGACTCCAGGCCAGACACAGTTCCTGGAGGGTCATCCACCCTGCTTGGCCGACCTCCGGATTTCCTGCCTGGGTCCAAGCCGGACGCCAGGCTCAAAGCTCTGCGGGCCCTCCCTGGGTCAAAGTGTCCGCCGCGGTTCTGGCCACACCGCAGATCACTGAGGACATCGCTTTGTGGGTTCGCCTGGCCTCGCCGCTGGCCTCTGAGAACCGCGCTTCGTGGGTTTGCCTGGCCTCGGCGCCGGCCTCCGAGGACCTCGCTTCGTGGGTTCGCCTGGCCTTGCGGCCGGCCTCTGAGGACCTCGCTTCGTGGGTTCACCTGGCCTCGCCGCCGGCCTCCGAGGACCTCGCTTCGTGGGTTCACTTGGCCTAGCTGCCGGCCTCCGAGGACCTGGCTTCGCGGGTTTGCATGGCCTCGCCGCCGGCCTCCGAGGACCTCGCTTCGTGGGTTCACTTGGCCTAGCTGCCGGCCTCCGAGGACCTGGCTTCGAGGGTTTGCCTGGCCTCGGCGCCGGCCTCCGAGGACCTCGCTTCGTGGGTTCGCCTGGCCTCGCCGCCGGCCTCCGAGGACCTCGCTTCGTGGGTTCACTTGGCCTAGCTGCCGGCCTCCGAGGACCTGGCTTCGAGGGTTTGCATGGCCTCGCCGCCGGCCAACTGACTGTCTGCACCTTTGTCGCCGCCGGCCTCCTGACAGCCTGCATCTCCGCTGCCGGCTTCATAGACCTACGAACTCGTGTCTCATCCTAGTGGGTTATTGTGTTTTAGCCCTGCTTCCAAGGCCCCCTGCGCCCTCCCTGGTCAGTTTGTTTTGTTTTGGACTCTGTGTTGTGCCTTTGGGTCGTCTGGAATCCGACCTTGAGGGGGAGGCACTGTCAGGATCTGTCGCCTTTTGGACTCTGTGGTGGCTTTGTGTTATTTTGAGTGTTTGGTTGTTTCTTCCCCCTCGTTCATAGCTCCTTTAGTTACTCTTGTTTTTCTTATGATTTAATATGGTTTTCCCTTTGTTGTCATCGTTGCCATTATTATTATGATTGTTCTCTGTTTTCCTTGGGTTCTTTAATTAGTTCTCCATCTGATTTCTCTGTTTTTCATTTGTGGTTAGGTATTTGTTTCTTCCCCCTTGCACTCTTCTGCTTATTAGTTTCTTTTTCTGTTACTTTTCAGTTATACTGTATTCGGTCTTTGTTTCCTAGTCCTCCCAGTCTGGTTCTCTTGATTTTAATTCTCCAGTCCCTCTTTATAGGTTAGCTTTTGTTATTGTTTAATTTTATTCTTGTCCCCGCTTCCTCTGCCTCATTCACAGTTTGTTCTTTCAGTATTGGTTTTTAGTTTCTTTTAGGGTCGGCTCACTATCTTGTCTTTAGTTCTTTTTCCTCATTTAGTTCTATTAGGTTCACCTGCTCCCTATGCCTTCCTGCCTCCTTGACTCACCTGTTCTTCGTTCCTTTGATTACCTGCCTTTGTTCTCCCTCAGTATATTAGTTGTTTTTTTGTTTCTTTGTCCCTTGCTGGTTCCTCCGATCACATTACCTGATTTGCTCAGTGTTTGCTACGTTCCTACAGTACAACGCAGAAGTTTCGATTGTACTCGTGCCTTGCACCTGCGGTGAGTTCTGCTATGTTTGTTTGTTTGTGACTTGTGAAATAAACGTAAGATCTTGATGAAGATGCTGCTGCCAAGCTCTTGCCTGCGCTTCAGTCCACCCCAAAACCACAACATGACAGAAGTGTGGGAGAAGAAAGTTCACTAATTTAAAAATGATGAAGAGACAACTGGTTTCCTCTCAAGAGCTGACGCGGGGGACCATTTATTCAGAAAACATCTCTGAATACATCTTCATACAAAATCCCATATAATCCCCGAGAATCCCTGACACGAGTCAAGATATATATACAACAGTCATTGTTGTGTATGTCAGACTTTTTGACCAATCAGATGTACCCTTTCACTTACACACATTTTGGCACTCACAACATTGATTCTCAAGTGCAGTTCCGAGAATAGAAGTCCAGGCAAACATCTGGAAAAGATCAGATTGGCCTACGTGATAGTTTACAATAACATTCTCATCATTTATCTGGACCGCTGAACTTTAATGTCAAGTGACCTGGTGGGATTCAGGGTATCATAATTCTTTCCAGCTGGACTATTTCTATCTAGCCTACAAGTTTGCTTCTACAGTAACAAGTCCATCAGTCATTACTCACACCAAGAACTTTTCCCTAATGTAATCTGTTTCCAGACAGTTTGCATGCTGCTAAGAGTGACCCTTCTCTTATTCCCAGAACAATGCTACACAAAATTCATTTTACATATGGTAAAAACAATAACACTTTTAATCTAACAAAACAAAGCTTTAATCTTCCACAGAAGCAGCATGTCAATTCAGTTTATTTATATAGCGCCATACCTCACAGTCTTTAACATTCTTGCAACCCCACGGTCCCTAACCCTCAACCGCTTCTTACCCTATCCCTACAATCTCATCTCTCTCCCTCCCCTTCATCCCATCAACTTCGTATCGAAGAGGGTAAAAGTGGTCATTATGTCCTCCAGCAGCCTAAGCCTATAGCAGCATAACTACAGAGATAGCTCAGGATAACCTAAGCCACTCTAACTATAAGCTTTATCAAAAAGGAAAGTTTTAAACCTAGCCTTAAAAGTAGACAGGGTGTCTGCCTCACGGACTAAAACTGGGAGCTGGTTCCACAGGAGAGGAGACTGATAACTAAAGGATCTGCCTCCCATTCTACTTCTAGAGATTCTAGGAACCACCAGTAAACCTGCAGTCTGAGAACGAAGTGCTCTGTTAGGAACATATGGAACAATAAGATCTCTGATGTATGATGGAGCTAGATCATTAAGGGCTTTATATGTGAGGAGGAGAATTTTAAATTCTATTCTGGATTTAACAGGGAGCCAATGAAGAGAAGCTAAAGTAGGAGAAATATGATTTCTCTTTTTGATTTTCATCAGAACTCTTGCTGCAGCATTTTGAATCAGCTGAAGGCTTTTAACTGCATTTTGTGGACATCCTGATAGTAAAGAATTACAATAGTCCAGCCTTGAAGTAACAAATGCATGGACTAATTTTTCAGCGTCACTCCTGGATAGGATATTTCTAATTTTGGCAATGTTCCAGAGGTGAAAGAAGGAAATCCTAGAAAGCTGTTTAATATGGGATTGGTCAAAAATAACACCAAGGTTTTTTACTTTGTCACCGGAGGTCAATTTAATGCCATCCAGGTTAAGTGATCGACTAAGCAGTTTCTTTTTTAAAGACTCCGGTCCAAAGATGACAACTTCTGTCTTGTTTGAATTTAGAAGCAGACAATTTAAAGTCATCCAAGTTTTTATGTCTTCAAGACAATGCTTGTAGTCTAACTGGATGGGCTCATCAGGATTTATGGATAAGTGAAGCTGAGTATCATCAGTGTAACAGTGAAAATTTATCCTATACTGCCTGATAATTTTACCTATTGGAAGCATATACATAGTAAAGAGAATTGGCCCAAGTACTGAACCCTGTGGTACTCCACAATTAACCCTGGAGTTTAAAGATGATTTATCATTTACATGAACAAACTGGAATCTGTCAGACAAATAAGATTTAAACCAGCCTAGCGCTGTTCCCCTGATCCATACAGAATATTTCAGCCTGGGGTGGGGTCTAGGGGCCATATTTCTAAACTCTTTCAAGTTGAGATAACACCCTCATTCTGGTATAAATACTGTTTGTGACTTCTGTTTGTTGCTCTGCTTCACTGACTAAACTCAGTGACAGAGCCTTCAAATGCTGAAATGCCTTTGAATAAACTTTGAAAGACCGGACTTTGTCTTTATAAGTCCGGTCTTTCTCTTGTTAATGAGTTGATTTCTCTCCCACTTTGATAAGAAAATCCACAACAGGGTCTAACATACAAGTTCAAGGTTTAGATGAAGCTAATATTTCTGATAACTCAGGAAGCTCCACAGGATCAAAACAGTCCAAAGACAGATCAGGTTCTACAGTTACTTCCAATGTTGTCTCACTTGCTGTGGATGAAATAATCATCTTCGGGAGTATGTCAAAGATTTTATTTTTAACAGAATCAATTTTATTTAAGAAGAATCCCATAAAGTCATTACTGCTGAGAGCTAATGGAATGGATGGCTCAACAGAGATATGATTCTGTGTAAGTTTAGCAACTGTACTAAAGAGAAACCTAGGATTATTCTTGTTCTCTTCTATTAATGATGAGAAATAAGCTGTTCTGGCTTGGTGAAGTGTCTTTTTATACAACAGTAGGCTATTTTTCCAGATTAAGCCGGAATCCTCTAGGTATGTAGAGCGCCGTTTTCTCTCCAATTTTCTAACATTGTGCTTTAAGGTACGCAACTATGAATTAAACCAGGGAGCCAGCCTCCTATGAATAATTACCTTCTTTTTCAAGGGCAATCTCATGTAATGTAATGTTCCCAAAGGTTTTCATTAGATTTGGGGAGTGAGATGTGTTGTATTACCATATAGACAGTCATCATAGCATACAATATCATTATTACAGTCTGCTGCCTTGTGCATGCTCTGGATGGATGGTTGCATTAGTATAAAGACCTGCAGCAATCAGTCTATTCTCAGAAAGATGTTTTACAAGCTGAAATTTTCAAACGTTTTTAACACAGACGAGGGAATTTACAAAATCTTGTAATCTCCTCCATTTTTCATGACTGTTTTGCACATCTACGTTGCTTTAATGCACACTCAAACACGTTTCACTTTTTTATTGTTATTTAAATTAACAGAGAACTCCAGATTCAGATGAAGAGGCCTTCCATGAAACTTCAAGAAGCCCACCACCCACACCAATGCGGTCTCACCAGCAACTCAACAGTCGATAGAGACAGGTGTGTGATATCCCTGATGATATTTTTTTACCACACTGTGTGACACAAATGGCTCCAATCTTGTAGAATGGGAATCTTTGCCCTGGATGAAATTTAAATAAATATGCATACATATGAGCAGGATGTCCCCTAAATTCATGCCTCATTTAGATGTAGGCAAACTGTGGAAGTGCAGAGAGAGAGTGCTATTTTATGGGTAGATCTGCATTTTTTTTTTGTTGTTGTTTCAGAATTAGAACAAGAAGCAAACACAGAGAACACAAAAACCGCTTTGTATATTTTCCCAGAATGTGAATATAGTGGTTCCATTGAAACCGTTTGGTCTGTGTGTAACTGGATTAGAAAATTTCTTGTATATAAATAAAATTAATACTGAAATAGACCAAAGCATTATAATGTAGACCATGTCATTCAGCAAAGCAAACTGCACTTTCTTCTTTGCTCATGTTTCAAGAACATATGTGCTATATGTTGTCTTTTCTTTCCCATCACATAATTGTAAACCAAGCTGCTTTTATTGTATTACATCCTGTTATCATCAATAAATTTGCTACAGAAGCTGTTTATTTCCTCTTTAATCTTCTGTTTAAAACAAACATCAGCCACATGTAAATGGCTCGCCTGCGAGTCTTTGTCTTTGCAGGAAAATATATGGTTGTGAGAACATCTTTGTGAAAATCCATACATGTTGTTTCCCAGCAATGCTTTTGAGCAGCAGTCTCACAATTGATGCTTCCATCCTGTGTTTAAATGAGTGCAAAATAAGCAAATGTAGACCACAAAGACTCTTTGTCACTCAGCAGCAGACCGCAGACTGCAGTGTATAATTACCACTTACTGCACCATCAGCTGTCTTGTCACACCCTCTGTGCCAGGACTCTTCAGATTCCCATTCAAATGGCTGGTGACACTTTTTGTTTGCTTAATACAGAGATTCAGACTAACATTATTTTTCCACATTTGTTTCTTTTTTTTTAAGTCCTATTGATTTAATAGCAAAACACACATTGTCATTTTCACTTTTCCTCCTTAGTGGATTTGTTTCTTTTCTTTTTTTTAAATGGTTATCACCCTTTCCGTTCCCCTGCTTTTTGCCTTGCTCTTCCCTCTTCACACTTTGCTGCGCCAGCACATTGGTGGCGGAGTAGCTGTGGGGGTGGTGGCTTAATAGGGTGGTTGGGGCATCAAGCCCAGATGAAAACAGTCAATTTTTATTGGTACCTGGAAGGAGACACACAGGGTAGTGTAAATTTGAAAGGGGCAAAGTGTATGACAAACAGAGAGTTTTAAAGAAAGAATCTGACAGCTTTAGACATAAGGGGTGCATGAAACCTTTACAAATGCTGATATGTGCATGGATACCATCTCTCTGCTTCCACACCATTTGCCCACATTTAAAATTAGACAATAGGTACACAGTTAGGGTAAAAAACAAGCATATTTTGTATAGTTATAGAAAATCACAGCCACAGGTAAATGAAGTCCACTTGTCAAAGACCAATGCCGTTTGTGAAAGGCAGTTAGCAGAACATATTTACCGTTTTCTGAAAGCTGGAGGTAAGTATAACCCGATAGAGAAGGCAGTAGAGTATGAACACCCTGCCTCTTGCTGCCTGTAATGATAAGGATGTCAAGTACCCAAATATGATTAATTTTCTCTTCCAGAGATGCACATCTAACATTGTTTTAAACAACTTTTATATTGCAAAAGTTGTAAAAACTGTGTGTTGCTTGAATGGCTTGATATTTGTCAATGTAGCTGATACTTAAACATCACTGTGATGACCAAACTCTAACATTATTATGCAAAGCTGTACTTACAGGATGCCTGAACTGACAGTACTTGAACTACTTTCTGAATAATTGGGCTAATAATTATATGACTACTTGTATCCACTAATATAGCAATTATTCACAAATGATTAATTGATCGTGTAGAGGACCCTCGGAGCAGGTGGTCTGAAGGACGGCCATGGAGCGTAGATGACCCTCAGTGACGCCGATCAGGAGGTCAGCCACGAGAAAGCAGGTAGTGGAGCTCGGTATAGCAGTGCAGAAACCGCTGGAACCCTCGGCGAGGTTGTGGAGATCTGCGGTGGAACCCTGCAGATCTGCGGTGGAGCAGATTGAGGAAGTGCGTCCCCACACCCATCACAGACTGGAACATGGAGTGTGGGCAGCTCGATCTCGAGCTCCTTTGGAGCAGCAACAGGAAATGGGAATGGAGGCAGCTCGTCCCTGAACCCCTCCGGGACGGGCAGGTGAAGAGGCTCGTCCCCGAACCCTTCTGGAACAGGCAGAAGAGGCGGCAAGACCAGGTAATCAGGGAAAACACAGAACAGGTGTGGGTGACACTACTGGGAGACAGAGGGGGTAAAACCAATTAACAAGACAAGACACAGAACTAAGGGTAAACAGAGTACCGGATCAGGTATAATAAACACACAAAATTCAGTCACTGACCGGGTATGACATTTATTCTTTCACATAGACCTATATAATATGTTTTTCAGTACACCAGCATGCACGGAAAATAGGAAACACTGTGATAGCGGAAACATAATTTTAAAATACTTCAGCTCTCCTACCTTTTTTACCTATATATGTTATATAAGTATCATTTAAAAGTTTAGTTGAAGCTTTATTTTAAATGAAGTAATCTACTTTAAAATAAAACTTTACTGGAAATTTTGCCAACGTATCTCATTGAATGCTGTTGTTTTTTAAATTATTATACAGAACTTTATTAAAGATTAAAACTTAGTGTCATAGTTTTAGGTATAAATTTGACTCACATGCAGATAAACACTCAGGAGAGGTTCACAAAGATTTAAGATGTTTATTTTGCAGAACAAAGTCAAACTATGATATGGAACTGGGAACTGCCAACTGCACAGAAAAAAGGGAAACAGGTGAGTAGGAATTTGAGGGGAATGAAAAGCAATGGTTAAATTAAATACTGTCTTACTAGAAGTGAAAGGTGAAACCGCCAGGGGGAATGGAGCTGTGGAGTCTGGGGGCTCAGCACGGGAAAATAGTCCTCTTGGCTTCTACCGGAAGTAGAAGAGGCTTGGTCTTCTCACATAAGTGATAGGCAGGTAGATAGAGAGGAGCACAAGTGGAGGAGGCTAGAGGGCACGTGGAGGGTGAACAGGGTTAGCTGATGACTTGGGCCAGTTAGTCGCCGAGCCAGGAAGCTGCCAGCCAGGATATTGTCCCAGAAGATAACTGGATGCTTGAGTCTTGAAATTCAGGAGAATAATCCAGGGAAACCAAGACGTACTTTGGTCCAAAGAACAGGAGTCCACTTGGTCCAAAGAAGAGGCTGGATTGTGCAGACTGGAACCACTGAAGGCTAATACTCAGGCATTGAAGTGCTGGCAGCCTGGTACTCCAGTGCCCTCTAGTGACCAAGCACAGTTAGTAGTAGGCAAAAAAAAAAACACAAACAGAAAACTCCCAGACCCTGACATTTAGAACATTTAGACATATGTTCATTCAGATCCAGAAGTTACTGAACATGGCAATATAAGGCTGGAGGACAACTGGTGTTTGTTATCTGCAAAAAGAAAACTAATTGCTCATAACTACAGCACTTGATGGCTATGTGCGGGTTGGCATGTTATCAGTGTTATTTGCTTTGTGAATCAGACAATGAGACAGAGCAGATAGCGAGTTTTCAGAGTTTGGAGCGTTTGGAGCTGAAGGTGTGTGCAGTGCAATCTTGGTTGATATGGGGCTTAGTTTACCACATCTTAAGATATACTCTTTGTGCTTTGCAGACAAAGATGGAAGTGTTGAATTAGCCACTTGTGAATACAGCATACTTTACCACTCCACTGATCAGGCTTCAGGTTTGAGTATGTGCTGCTGGTTTCAAAGGTGTTTTGTAATAGAAGTGTAGGTTTGTTGATGAAAGGGGTTTGCCCTCCTCGCTGCCGAGTCCTATTTCTCTGCCTGAACTCAATCAGCCATTCAGCCTGTGTAGACACAGCTTACTGTTGGCTCATCATTTTGGCTTTCACTACTCAGACAATAACTTGCAATCTGTTCACGTTTCTTACCATATATCAGGCTGGCTACTACATCTGCCCTCGTTCATGCTTCTTATCGGGATTGAACAAGTCACTATGAATGATGTGATCCGATCAGATGTTTGTGTTTGTATGTCCATGTGCAGGCTTATATTTGCTCGCAAATAATAAATTAAAATGAACAGATGTTTACATTTTCTGCTTGTCATGAAGCACCCTGCAGATGCATGCAGCCAGGTTGAATATGTTTAGCTTTGCATAGATTTTTGCACTTATGTTTTTCACAGAAGCAATGCTACATGTTTAGCACCACATTAATGCTGTTCTTTTTCATTAAAGTCAAAATGAATATTACCTCATGTGTACAAAAAGGCATACAGAGCATTGTGTAGTAAACGGTATGGTAGTCTAGCCTTGAAATCGATGTGGGATGCTTTCCTGTGAGAGAGTCAAATCTTATTGTGTGTGCAACAATGAAAAGAGTTGAATCTCTTGTACCTGTCTTTCTGCCTGGGCCCGGTTAACTGCTGCTGGGTGTGTTTGATCTCCACAGAAACCCGCTTTTGGCTTCTCCACGAGGCCTTGCCAACTGGTTGCTGAACTGCTTCAGTCTATTTGCCTGTGTTTGTTTATTTAAAAGTGAGCTCTGCTTTCACACAGACATAATTAAATCAAGCATAATCCACTATTTATGCATTCTGCTCCTGAATTATTCACACATCAGTTTTATGTGTTATTGTGTTGTTTTTTCCCAGGGACAATTTAAACTCGTCGACCAGCTGTTATTGAACACTACTTCCTTCAAGATTGTTTCCTTTATTAATTATGACCCTCCTCCGTGCAATAATGCTCAAAACAGACACATAAAAGCTGCGCTTGCCACTTTTTTACTTAAGTGAGTGTAAATTTGCTTAATGCAACCAAACAGTGTGTATTATAAGAAATTAGAATCTTAGGAGAGAACATACATTTTTAGCACTTAAATACTGCTGCATGCCGTCATGCAAACAACACACAGTGAAGAGGTGGAAATACATCGTTTAGCTTTTAGATACACAATACATTTAACCTTTATATAGTCTGTGAAAGGTTAGCAAAGAATTAGAAATCATTTTACAAATGCCGGGAATGGATGCAGTTAGAACTCAGTAATTAAATATTGGCAAAATGAAAAACAAAAGAATGATTATAATCTTTAGAACTCTATATTTGAAACATAAACAGTTATCAAGACAGTAACTATGTTAAATTAATGTGCTACAAAACTTTCAGGCCGCTACACTGAGAAGACAAAGAGTTATTAAAGCCTCAGGCTGATTTAATGGGTGCAACAATGTACCATCAACTCTTAAATTAATTAAAAGAGCAAGCGCTTAGTGACAGGAACACCAAATGGAATTTAATTTCTATTATCATTAAGATCAAATGTGCTTAATTAACCTGGCTTGCATTAATAGTAAATTTGCCAAAAGAAAATAAATGGTTACACTAAAGTAGTTGTTCCTAATGAAGAAAAACAAAGAGATGTGATTTAGAATGTTAAAATATAGTTTCATTGGAACTTAGATTATGCGAATCCTTATTTGCCAAATGCCAAAAGAATGCATTTCAGCTACCAGTGTCGACTTACATTTAAAGCCCGATATTTACATACATGCCCCAATAAGACACGTACACTTTTTAATCAATATCTGATATTAAATCACACTAAACATTTACTGTTTTACATCAGTTAGGGTTAACAAAATTATTTCCATCAAACTTGTAAAGCACAAAAAGTAAGGAATTTTTTCTTTGGTCATTTATGTTGGTAATAAATCTTATACAACAGGAAAGTCTGTTTAGGTTGATTTAAATGGTGCCATATACTGTATGTAAAAAAACAAAAAAAATGCATTTGCAGGTAGAGCAGCAGAGTTAAGTAAGTGGGTTGCACTGTCAAAACATCTCTGCCAAACATGTTATTTTGCTATCGACTCTTGTTTGGTGTCGTTTATTAGATTAGATGATTAAAGTCTAAAAAAATAAGATGTATTGGTAATTTAACAATTTATTAATTTAACAAAAAGGACTTCAGTAGTGTGTAGAAGAGAAGTACACCAACACAACAGCCTGGACGGTCCCACTTTGATGTGGAATTGTATCCTGTTCTTTAACCAGGAGTTGTAAGTCAGTCTGTGTGGTTATGTTGGTTACTCTGGAAAGTGTTTAATGGGGTTGTGGTCAGGACTGCAGGCAGACCATTACATCCTTTACATTTCCAAATGTATTATGTAGTCTCTGATAAACCCTGATTTGTGGGGGCAAGTAAGGAGGTCTAAATAATGAGTAGGTAGGGATAAGGGTGATGGGATAAAAGTGGTGAAGAGGGCGATAGGATGAAAGGCAGGAAGTAGGGATGAGGGGGATGGGATGAAAGGGAGGAAGCAGCGATGAGGGCCATGGGATATAGGGGAGGAAGTATGACAATGGCCATCAGTGGGCTCTAGATGGACAAACTTTATCAGTTTATTATTTTACTTAGTGGCCCAACACGTGTCACGTTCTGGGGTGGCCGGGCTCTGGCACTCAGTGGTTTGGTCTGGCCTCCCCGGCGGCACCGCTCTGTTCCGGACCCTTTGTGGGGTGCCTTGAGATGACATTGTTGTAAATAAGCGCTACATAAATAAATAAACTGAAACTGAAACTATCTCTGTAGTTATGCTGCTATAGACTTAGGCTGCTGGAGGACATAATGACCACTTTCACCCTCTTCGCTACATTCTCACACTACTCTCCAATTTTGCATTATTTGCCGTTATTTCAGTTTTTAACTTTATGTTCTCTCTCTTTTCTCTTCCTAGAAGCTACACCTGGCCTGACTCTGTGTCTACCTGTGACATCTTTCTGGAGGGGGCATCCTCCAAGCTTCTGCTGGCAACAACTTAATGCTCATCTTCTATAGATGATCCACTTGGCCCTGTCTTTCAGTGTTTAACCCTTTCTCTCTCCTAGACATGGCTACAGACTGAGCTTTTACTGTAACTAATAATATGTGCTCTCTTTCAGACTCTATCCTTGAAAACTGGCTCAAAGTTTATCTGCTCTTTCTTTCTAGATGAAACAACTAGAGGAGCTACATCCGTTAACATTTACTTTTCCTTCCCATAGAAAGTACTCCTGGATCAGTGCTTTGGTCGTCGCAGATGGCCGCTCACACTGAGCCTGGTTCTGCTGGAGGTTTCTTCCTGTTAAAAGGGAGTTTTTCCTCTCCACTGTCGCTACATGCATGCTCAGTATGAGGGATTGCTGCAAGGTCAACGCCAGTGACTGTCCACTGTCTCTACATGCTCATCCAGGAGGAGTGACTGCTACAAATCTCTGACTCGATGCAATCTGCTGGGTTTCCTTAGATAGAAAAACTTTTTATCCAATTTGAATAAATAACTGAATCTGACTGCACTGTTCAATGGTTAGGATTAATTGAAATGTATGTACCTGACTTTTGTGAAGTGCCTTGAGACAACAAGTGTTGTGAATTGGCGCTATATAGATAAACTGAATTGAATTGAATTGAATTGAATTGAATTGAATTGAATTGAATTGAATTGAATTGAATTGAATTGAAGTAGGGATGAAGGTTGTAGGGATGGGGTAAGAAGCGATTGAGGGTTAGGGACTGTGGGGTTGAAATAATGTTAAAGACTGTGAGGTATGGCTGAAATTGGTATGAGTAAACTGCAAGTTAATTAGAGGTGAGCTTTGGGCGTGGCCCTTCTACCGAACCTAAGACATATGAACATATGAACTTAATTTCTCAACAAATAAATAAAAAGACAATGCAAAAATTTCCTTACTTGTGCCAAGTTTAGTTTATTTTCCTCATCATCGAAACGTTTTGTAACTAGAGGTCACTCCAACCACTTCCTCTTAGACCAGGAACATATGATATAAAGATAGAGTGTATCCTTTGGTGGTTGCCTACAACTACTTCTTGCCAGCAATGGATGATATTGTTGGAATAATTGAATATAGATTTATCTTATATATTTCTCCTATTTTTAACTTGACTATTTGATTTTATAACCTTTCATGATGTTTGTGTGAGTAAAGGATATATGAGTTTGTCTGCAGGAAAACATCAAAAGTGCAGTTGAGGAGGAAGCAGTCCGCAGTTGAAGAGGTCATAAAAGATGAAGGCTGATTGTGCTGAACGGACAACCACTGATCTTAGGATTGGAGGAGACTGTGGAAGTGTGTTGTTAAAAGATAATGGTGTTTATGACCTGTTTTACGATGCAGCTGTTTTTCCCATCCTTAGAGAGTAACGTTCTTTGTAATTAGGGACCCCCGAAAGATAATAAAAAGAGTGGAACGGACAGATGTTTTTCAGAGCGGTAGGAGATTTGTAACTGAAAGCACATCTCTCTCCGTTCTCCTCGCTGCGAGTGAAATAACAAATTCTTTGTCTTTCTCTTCTTTTTGTGATGTTATAAGTATTTTAGGTTGTTTAAACCTGACATTAATGTGGTCCTTCGGAGCCGGATTCCAATTACGCCTGATGATTCCAGCAGGTTGGTAGATACCAGTAAAGACCGTGCGCACGGCAGTCTTTATCAGACTTACAGACCCTTTCCGGGACTGGATCTCGGCCCGCCCACTGTGGTCTGACGGCTGACGGAACTCTGAGAGAGAGGAGGACAAAGTGGTGAGTTGAATTTGGATTAAAAAGTGTAACGAATGACTGGGGGTCATTGCGTGAAATAAAATCCTGTGAATCCTAGGCCCTAACAGTACTGACGTTTATGGATATCATTATTATCCTGTACAGGTCCTTCTAAAAAAATTAGCATATTGTGATAAAGTTAATTATTTTCCATAATGTCATGATGAAAATTTAACATTCATATATTTTAGATTCATTGCACACTAACTGAAATATTTCAGGTCTTTTATTGTCTTAATACGGATGATTTTGGCATACAGCTCATGAAAACCCAAAATTCCTATCTCACAAAATTAGCATATCATTAAAAGGGTCTCTAAACGAGCTATGAACCTAATCATCTGAATCAACGAGTTAACTCTAAACACCTGCAAAAGATTCCTGAGGCCTTTAAAACTCCCAGCCTGGTTCATCACTCAAAACCCCAATCATGGGTAAGACTGCCGACCGGACTGCTGTCCAGAAGGCCACTATTGATACCCTCAAGCAAGAGGGTAAGACACAGAAAGAAATTTCTGAACGAATAGGCTGTTCCCAGAGTGCTGTATCAAGGCACCTCAGTGGGAAGTCTGTGGGAAGGAAAAAGTGTGGCAGAAAACGCTGCACAACGAGAAGAGGTGACCGGACCCTGAGGAAGATTGTGGAGAAGGGCCGATTCCAGACCTTGGGGGACCTGCGGAAGCAGTGGACTGAGTCTGGAGTAGAAACATCCAGATCCACCGTGCACAGGCGTGTGCAGGAAATGGGCTACAGGTGCCGCATTCCCCAGACCTGGGCTACAGAGAAGCAGCACTGGACTGTTGCTCAGTGGTCCAAAGTACTTTTTTCGGATGAAAGCAAATTCTGCATGTCATTCGGAAATCAAGGTGCCAGAGTCTGGAGGAAGACTGGGGAGAAGGAAATGCCAAAATGCCAGAAGTCCAGTGTCAAGTACCCACAGTCAGTGATGGTGTGGGGTGCCGTGTCAGCTGCTGGTGTTGGTCCACTGTGTTTTATCAAGGGCAGGGTCAATGCAGCTAGCTATCAGGAGATTTTGGAGCACTTCATGCTTCCATCTGCTGAAAAGCTTTATGGAGATGAAGATTTCATTTTTCAGCACGACCTGGCACCTGCTCACAGTGCCAAAACCACTGGTAAATGGTTTACTGACCATGGTATCACTGTGCTCAATTGGCCTGCCAACTCTCCTGACCTGAACCCCATAGAGAATCGGTTGGATATTGTGAAGAGAACGTTGAGAGACTCAAGACCCAACACTCTGGATGAGCTAAAGGCCGCTATCGAAGCATCCTGGGCCTCCATAAGACCTCAGCAGTGCCACAGGCTGATTGCCCCCATGCCACGCCGCATTGAAGCAGTCATTTCTGCAAAAGGATTCCCGACCAAGTATTGAGTGCATAACTGTACATGATTATTTGAAGGTTGACATTTTTTGTATTAAAAACACTTTTCTTTTATTGGTCAGATGAAATATGCTAATTTTGTGAGATAGGAATTTGGGGTTTTCATGAGCTGTATGCCAAAATCATCCGTATTAAGACAATGAAAGACCTGAAATATTTCAGTTAGTGTGCAATGAATCTAAAATATATGAATATTAAATTTTCATCATTACATTATAGAAAATAATTAACTTTATCACAATATGCTAATTTTTTGAGAAGGACCTGTATGTATCCAAGTTGCACTTTTTTCAGTCAATATACGCCTGAGCAGAGGAAAGACGTGTCCGTGACTCATTTATTTAATATTCCCCTTTTCAGGGCGATTACATTTGGAGGCACCGCTAGAATAGTGATTGTGAGGCTGGGATCCTACTCCAGAGGAAAACACCCCACATCAACTATCTCATTATCGTAACCCAGGTTGTGGAGAGTGCAGTTAGAAACAAAGGTGATGCCTGTCCAAGAGGACTCTGTATTCTGAGGTGGAGAAAAGCCATTAGGGAACATCAGTCCTGCGGTAACTGGCAAAACACTATTATTCAGCACACTTTTCCACTTAAAAAAAAACAAAAAGTTGACAAGTTACAGTTTGAAATGAAAGGAGCCCTTTTCCAACTTACCAGTGACCAGCTGATACAAATATGTGACTTCCTTGCAATTTCTGGAGCAAACAGACGAAATATCACAAGCAAAACCCGCAATGCTCTTGTTACACTAATCAGCAAGCATATTGAATGTGATGAGCTAAGGCAACTGGAGGATGAAGGAATGTCAGCATTGCTGAGTTTAATGGACATGATAAAAGAAGTGCAGAAAGCTATCAAGAACAGCACACCAGCAAAGGAAGATGAGGAACCGGAGAAACTTGGCAAAGAACTAGAGCAACTAAAACTCATAATTCAACAGAAAGAAGCTCAAATGCAAATTCTGGCAAACAAAAATGTAAAGTAAATTGAGACTGTAATGTGCCAAGCTGCCCCTGCCCATATAAACAGTCCCTCATGGAGAAAAGACTTTAAGATCTCAGGTCAAATTGGCATCCCTGGACAAAAGGACAGACTAACCTTTTCCAGTCTGGCCCGCCAAATAGAGAATGGCCTCAGCAAAGGTTACCCTGAATCAGAAATAGTGGATGCTGTTATTAGGGCAATAGTACCTGGCCTACAGCTGCGGAGCTTCTTAGAAGGAAAGGATGACCTGTCACTCTTAGGAGAATCCTTCGTTCACATTATCAAGAGAGAAGTGCAACTGAGTTGTATAAATGGCTTACCACAGAAGTGCAGAGCAGTAGAGAGACACCACAGAATTTTGTTATACGAGCAATGGATTTACGCCAAAAAATATTGTTTGCTTCACAAGAGTCTGAGTCGGGACTTAAGTAAGATCCTGCATTAGTGCAAAGCATGTTCCTGCCTTCAAAGTGACAGCATAAAGACTGATCTCCAGCCTCACTTGTCAAAACCAAACATTTCAGATGAGCTGCTTTTAGAAGCTCTAAATATTGCCTGTGCGAACGATAATAAAAGGCAGGATAAGAAGAGGAACACAACACAGTGGTGCACTGGGGTACATGCCGTCCAGTCCAGTGACACAAGTAATGAAAAGAGATTTGGGGCATGCCAAAATGTTACCACTCTTCCTTTGGATGTACTGTCAGACCTGAAAGAAATCAAAGCAGATCTGGTCTTGCTCAAAGACCTCAAAACCGAGGTTGCACAAATCAGGGAATCCATCCACAAAAACGAAAGTAAAACCAGTTTGCACCCTGCAATGTGTCAAGAAGTACAGTAGAGTTTCCCCCATCAGATGGCTTATACTCCTCCACATCTTTCTCCTTGGAGTACAGAGGATGATGATATTCGTCACATTAATAAGGGACCTCTGCAGGAGTATCAAGGTGCCGGTGATCCAAGGTTAACGAGGGGAACTGCTCAGTTTCAGCAGAGGTTTGCACCACAGAGATACCCGGTGCCACGCCCCCGACCGAGGTGTGCTGCATGCCAGCAGCAGGGAGAAAATGTCTGTCAACACTGCTACAGGTGTGGTAGTAGTGAACATTTCCAGGCTGGATGTAGTGGGAGCAGCGGTATTCCCACCAAAGCAAGAGATTATCCTTTAAACGATGGAAGGTTGCCACCAAAGCGTCCCAAAAATGTGCCAGTTGTGGTGGAATGGAAGGATACCAAAACTTTGGACAGTGCTCAGTGTGCAAAAGAGTGCTCTATTGTTCTAAGGATTGCCAGGAGAGTCATTGGCTAGAACATAAGGAGGCCTGTAAGCCCCCCACAAACATTGAAAAACCCTTTGAACACATACAACTATGCAAGACTATGAAAGGTAAAAAGAAAAACACTCTATCAAAGAAAGACTTACATTAGCTGACCTGGTTGGAAAGAAATGTCTTGTTAGCTGCTACCTACAGCGAAATAAAACTCATGCACTCTGGGAAACAGGGTCACAAATTTCAGCAGTGGATGAAGCATGGAAAGCTGAGAACATTCCAGATGTGCAGCTCAGGCACATAACAGAACTTGTTGACGTAGGAGACCCCCTACAGATTGAGGCTGCTAATGGTACAGAAATACAATATGTGGGATGGGTAGAAGTAATGTTCAAACTAGCAGCTGGCCCTGAAGAATTCCATGTACCCATGCTTGTTATGAAAGGCAGTCAACTTCTCCGCCCTATTATTGGCTTTAATGTTATTGAACACATCATTATTAACAGTCAAAAACAAATGAATAGCTATGAAAAAAAAGAGGGAATTTTAAAAACAGTGAAAATGGCTTTCCCAAATTTAAGAAATGGGACCGAGAAGGCTTTCATTGAAGCAGTGAGTGTAGAGAGAACGAGTGAGTATCTTGTAAAAACAGCATGTCAGAGAATGAGTGTACCAAGCCATAGTACTGTCCAAGTAAAATGCCAGATAAATGTCAGGCCCTTCAAAGAAGATGTCACATTAGTGTTTGAACCAGATGGAAACCCACTGTGGTCAGAGGGGCTCCAGTTTTGCGACACAGTATTTCAGGTACAGAGAGGGGCACAGCCTAATGTTATCCTTAGTGTACAAAATCCCACTGATCATGACATCACACTAACAAAAAGAGTAGCCATTGGCACAGCACAGCTAGTCACATCTGTGTACCCATTAAATATAGATGATGGTTCAAAGTTGTCTGCTGCTGTGAATAATATTAAGACCCATCTTATCAAAGATCAGAATGTTTTCCTCCTATTGATCTCAGTCACCTGAATGAGAGTCAAAGACAGGTGGTACGTGAAATGTTGAGGGAGGAGTCAGATTCTTTCTCTCGAACAGACGGTGATATTGGATGTATTGAGAAGCTTCAACTGAAGATTGATTTGAAAGACTTTGAACCTGTTGCCCGTACCTACCTGTCCGTTCCTAAACCGTTGTATGATGAAATGAAGGACTACCTAACTGATTTGATTGCACATGGATGGATTGAGAAATCTCACTCATCCCTGGGGGTTATATGAATGGACTAGAATTCCATTTGGGCTTATGAATGCCCCAGCAGCCTTCCAACGCTGTATGGCAGAGTGTTTAGAAGGGCTTTGTGACAAAATATGTGTCCCATATCTGGATAATTCAGCAAAACATTTGAAAGTCACGTCAATGATGTTCGGAAAGTTTTGTTAAGACTTAGGCGTCATGAAATAAAACTAAAACCAAGTAAATGTGCGCTGTTTAAGACCGAAATCCACTATCTTGGAAGAATTGTATCAGCAGAGGGAAACAAGATGGACCCTTCTGACACTGCAGCTGTCCAAGTTTTAAAAGACAAACAACCAAAAACAGTTGGCGAGTTAAGACAAATTTTAGGACTGTTGAGCTACTATCGCCAGTACATTAAAGACTTTTCCCACATTGCTGCCCCTCTGTATGACCTGACTAAGGGACCAGTTAAAGAGGAGGACTAGCCGCCCGGTAAGGGGAGAAAGTCACGCTGCATGAATACAAAAGTGGTGCCATCGCACACTCCAATTAATTGGACACAAAGCCACCAACAAGTTCTTGAGAAACTGATAAATTATCTGATTCAGCCACCCATAATGGCATTTCCAGATTTCTCTCTCCCATTTGTTCTTCATACAGACGCATCCAATAAGGGCCTGGGAGCCGTACTGTACCAAAAACAAAATGGAAAATTATGCATCATTGCATATGGATCTTGAACGCTGTCAGCGGCAAAAAAAAACTACAACCTCCATTCAGGAAAATTAGAATTCCTTGCTCTCAAATGGGCTATCACAGAAAAATTCCAAGATTATTTGTACTACGGTCCCTTTTTCACAGTTTACAGTGACAACAATCCATTAACATATGTGTTGTCAACAGCAAAGCTAAATGCTACAGGGAGTAGGTGGGTTGCGGAGCTTGCCGATCTCAATTTCACTGTAAAATACCGCCCAGGCAAAGAAAACATTGATACTGATAGTTTGTCTCGGATGCCATTGGATGTGGAGAACATGATTGCTGAGTGCACAGAAGAGATGTCATATGATGCTGTAGGAGCAACTGTTCTAGCTGTAGAGACACAATCTGAGTCAAACCCCTCTTGGTCAATGCCCATCTGTGTTAACAGTTTGTTTGATACTCAGGAGAATTATGCTTCAATAGCACCAGCTCAGATACAAGAAGATCAAAAAGATGACTCTCATATTGGGATTGTGTTGCAGTCTAAACAGTCTGCAGTAAAACCTTCACGATATGAACTAAACAGACTTGATTCACAGAGTTGGTGTTTATTCAGGGAATGGGATAAGTTGGAGCTGGATGAAGATGGGGTGCTTTGGAGAAAGACTGCGCACAGGAAGCAATTGGTCCTTCCAGAAAAACATAAAGCAATGGTTCTAAATGAACTACACAACCAGATGGGTCATCAGGGCACTGATAGGACAGTATTTTTGATTAGAGATCGTTTTTTCTGGCCCTATGTGCAACGTGAAATAGAACAGTATGTGATGAAATGTACCTGTCTGAAACAGAAGAAACCTAGCCGAGAGACGAGAGCTCCTCTTGTAAACATAGTTACCACACAGCCATTTGAACTCGTGTCAGTGGACTTTCTCCATCTAGAACGTTGCAAAGGTGGCTATGAATACATATTGGTGATTGTGGATCATTTTACACGATTCGCACAGGCCTATGCCACAACATCGAAATCTGGGAAAACGATAGCTGACAAAATCTTCAATGATTATGCACTGAGATTTGGGTTCCCAATACGTATCCACCATGATCAAGGTGGTGAGTTTGAGAATCAGCTCTTCTCACAGCTCTCCAAATATTGCAGTATGGCAGGATCAAAGACATCTCCATACCACCCCCAGGGGAATGGTTAGGTGGAACGGTTCAATCGGACATTGATTCAAATGCTTCGAACACTCACAGATAGGGACAAGACAAACTGGAAAGACTTTTTGAATAAGCTTGTCTTTGCTTACAACTGTACAGAGGTGACAGGATTTTCCCCCTTTTATTTGTTATACGGCCGCTCTCCAAGACTGCCTATTGACATGTTGTTCAGTTTACTGACAGACACAGGAAACTGTGACCACCATGCTTATGTTGAACAGTGGAAGCAAGGAATGCAGCAGGCACATGACATTGCACAACAAAACGCACAGAAATCTGCCCAAAGAAACAAAAGAATATACAACGCCAAAGTAAGGAGCTCAGCCTTGTTTCCAGGTGACCGGGTGCTAGTGAGGAATTTGACTCCTCGTGGTGGTCCTGGTAAGCTGAGGAATTACTGGGAGGACACCATACACACTGTGGTTCGACAAGTGGGAAAATATGTCCCCGTGTATGAGCTAAGACCTGAACAGGGAAAAGGAAGATCTAGGGTACTTCAAAGAAACCACATCTTGCCTTGTGATCAGTTACCACTGGAAATTAGGACAAAGACACCTGTAAAGACTGTAAGAAAAAACACAGTAAAGAAGGAAACCAGGGAGGAATCAGAGGATGACGATGATGTTTATCATTTCATGGACCCATCATTTCATTCACCAACTCGGCCAATGACATCAATGAATGAGGTGCCTGCAACCACACCAGATGCAGTTGAATCTGAACCAATGGAGCAGTTATTAAAAGCTCATCAGCTTGAGTGGGATAACGATCAGCAGTTAGGAATTCAAGACACTCAGAAGGAGAACTCACCTGATATTGGAGCAAACACACCTCTGGTCCCAACTCATCACACTTTTGAGTGTGAAATGGAAATCAGACCACAGCGACCACAGAGACTGCGTCGGCCCCCAAAGACATTAAGATATGACAAAGTTGGTTCACCATCGTGTTACAACCTTGCTGCATTGCCCTCTTACGCAAGGCCTCCAACTTGGATTCAGCCTGTGCAGCTGTACAACAACCAGCATCTTTATTTGTATGGACAGTAAAAGGACATTTGTATATATATATATATAAAAAAAAGCCTGTTTTGATTATGTCTGAGGCACCTGTACTGAAGATGTGTCTACTTGATCTGTAAGATGTAATGTGAGCGGTTCAGATATGTGGAGGTGACAGTTTTCTTTAGTTGTTTCAGAGACGTTTCTCCAGAGTATTTCAAGTGATTGGAATGTAATCGGAATGACTGTATGATTACCACAAGCTGTAGCCTGTAAGAAATGTGTGAGAGCTGTTTTCCATTATGTCCCAATATAAAGGTAGTATATGATGTTGAGGACAACATCTAACTTTGAGGGGGAGTATGTGATGGACTGAAATGTGGTTATTATAAACCAGAAGAATAGTCTCTCTGTTCATACCTGAATATTGTATTGATGTCAATAGATGTAGTAACCAAAGGCGACCAGCAGAGGGGGTTAAGCGCTAGAGAGCGATAACAAAGAGCACGGCACTTCTTCTTCTTCAGTCAATATACGCCTGAGCAGAGGAAAGACCTGTCCGTGACTCATTTATTTAATATTCCCCTTTTCAGGTATGAGTTTCTCATAAACCAACCTGTACTATTGAGAGTGGGTTTACTAACTGTTAGACTAGTTGAGGATGTTTGTTTTGTTATCAATTATAGTTACATACTTTGCTATTATTAAATTAGATTTAACCACGGTTAGCCGGTAGCTCACAGTCTAAGATGCTAGTCCAGGTCACGTGTGAATGATGCAGCACATAGTATGTCTAGCTGCAGACAGCCGTTGCACATGAGATTAGGAATGTGGGTGGGTTCTGGTGTCCACCCTACCTCTGAACACAACAATATGTTTCTTGGTTGGTAACCAGCGCACTGCTTTGCCGCCTGGTCGGCCGCCTGGTTGCCCTGTGCTATTCTGGTGTTACTATTGTCGTTTCCTTTGCATTTAATAACCGCCACCTCCTGTGGTAGTAACAATGCTTCAGCCAACCTTCTCATTTCCTGTTCATGCTTGATGGGTTTCTGTTCTGCTGTTCTAAACCCTGTTCTCAACCATTGCTTTAGTTTCACATGCACTGCTCCTATGGCATATGCTGAGTCTGTGTAAATGTTTACTTTCTGTCCTTCTCCTAATTCTAGGGCCGCTATCACTGCCAAAACATCTGCTCTCTGTGCTGATTGTGTGTCTGTCTTTCTGCTTTCACTGTCACAAAGTCCGACCCTGTGTCCTGCACCACTGCATAAGCTGCTTTAAGTCCTTCTGTGTCATGTCTGAAACAGCAACCATCTGTATACAGATTTCTAGCATCTGTCAGAGATGTGCTTTGTAGGTCTGGTCTGATTTTTTCATTAAACTCAACTTTTTCTGCACAGACATGTGGTTCTCCTGACATCATTCTGTCTGCCATGTTTATGCCTTCATGTGTGTATGTGATGTTAGGAGCTTCCAGCACCCTGCTCAGTCTGTGTTGTCTCAGTGGGGATAGTGTGAATGTTTTTGAGTTCACAAAAGCCACTACTCCATGTGATGTGAAAATGCGGAGGGAGTGTCCCATAACTACATGGGCTGTTTTCTGGATTATTTTAGCCATCCCTGCTGCATGTCTGGTGCATTCATGATGTCTTTGTTCCATGTTGTCCAGCATTACACTTATGTACATAAGGACAGTCCTAGTACCCCCTTTTTTCTGGAACAGCACCCCATTGGCTGCGTGCTGTTACAGAAACATCCAAATAAAATGGCAACGTGTAGTCAGGGTGTGCCAAGTGTGTAGCTTGGGATAAGCTTGTTTTGAGAGTGATAAAAGCTTCTTCAGCTTCTCTGGTCCATTCCAAGGGGGCAGTGAGATTTCTCATGCCCTGTTTTTTCATTAGGTCTCTAAGGGGAGCTGTGAGATCAGTGTAGCTAGGGACAAATGATCTGCTGTAACCTGTAAGGCCCAGAAATGACAACATGTCTTTTACAAAGAGTGGTTTGGGATGAGAAAGTACTGCAGATTGATGTGCAGACCACCCTGCCCAAGAAGTCCACCTGTCTTCTGCAGATTTGAAGTTTAGCTTTACTGACTTTATAGCCTGTCTTGGCTAAATGTGAAAGAACAACAGCAGTGGCCTCCAAACATTCAGTTACAGTAGGTGTGGCCAAAAGAATGTCATCAACATACTGGATGAGTGTAGTATGTGGTGTGAGTGGGCAGTCCTGTAAGGAGTCTTTAAGAACTTGGTTAAAGATTCCTGGGGAGAGAGCAAAACCTTGTGGCAAACGAGTGTATCGGTACCTATGTGATCCATAGGTGAAAGCAAAAATATCCCTGCATTCTTCAGCTAAAGGCAGGCAAAAGAAAGCATTTGCCAGGTCAATGCATGTAAACCATGCATGTTCAGGATTAAGATTAGTGAGAGCAACATAAGGATTTGGAACAGGGACAGTAGGTGTGGACAGTGCTGCATTAACGGCCCTCAAATCGTGTGCCATTCTCCATTTCCCTGTTCCTTTTTTCTCAACTGGTAAAATAGGTGTATTCCACGGGGAGGAGTCAGCCAACTCTAATACACCGGCATTCCACAGACACTTAATTGTGTCCTTGATGCCCAGTTCAGCAGCGGGTTTATGAGGGTATTGGGACCTCCAGATTGGTTGAAAAGTAATGGGAGTACAGTGTATGAGGCCCACGTCCGTGGGATCTTCTGCCCAAAGTGTGGAATGCATGTTTTGTACAACTGCAGCTGCCAGTGGGTGATCTGATTTTTCTCACCCATTATGTCTGTCTAACTGTACATGTTCCAGGGTGCCTACATCTGTGGAATGATTAAGAATGCGATAAGTGTTCCCTGAAGGTGAATAGGAGAAGTTAGTCGTTTGAAGAGAGGTGCCAATCCTGTAGGGAGAGGGAGCGTTTTAACACACCCCCTAACTCACGTGCTTCATGTCCTGGATGAAGGGCTAAAGAAACGTGCGGAACGCCATCAGACCACATTTTAAACCACCCTTCCTGTTCTTTGGATAACTTTACAGAGGCGACAACGCCCTCTGGAACTACATAAATGTCAGTAGTGACAATGTCCCACTTCTTACCCTCCAGCTCGTCAGCAAAGCTTTCCTGGTAACATTCGCAGTTATTTCTGTCATAAAACAGGGTGACATGCGGGGGGTCAGGAGGAGGAATGTAGGGTGCCAGGGTGGAGATCCAGGATTTCCACCGAAGAGAGAACGCCTCTGCATGCCGTGGTTTCTGGGTGTAACAGGACCCAGTATATGTCAGCCATAGGATCGGGCAAGGGCTGGATTAAGTACTGTCCAGATGAGAAGGAGGTGCTGCTGCCACAGGAAAGTTGGGTGCCATTAGGGAGGTTCACCTGTAGTCCATCAGAACCACACAGAATAGTTGCGCCCATTTTGATCAATATGTCTCTGCCCAGTAAGTTTACTGGTGTGTCTGCGGACACTAAGTAACTGTGGTTCAAAGTTTGCCCTCCTATTTCAGTTCTTAGGGGCTTGGTGTAAGGTAGGACCTGTTTAGCCTCAGAAAACCCCATGACAGTGGTAGTCCTTGTGGAGAGAGTGTTGGGAGGGGCTTGTTTGATGGTTGAGCATGTAGCCCCAGTGTCCACTAGAAAAGGAAGACTTTGTCCATACACCGTCACGGACAGTAAGGCGTCCTCAGTCCCTCTGTCCTGGGGCTTCTGTGGGGACCCTCAGTGGTGGTCTGGCCAGAGACCGGGTTCCTCCCAGGCTGGCAGTTGGAGTGAAGGCTGCTGCTGCTGACCTCCACGTGGTGGACCACCTCTCCCTCTTTAAGGGCGAGCTGCTGGTTTTGTAAAAGCACCATGCTGTCCATGTCTGCCCTGAGGAGTCCTGTAAGGACATTCGCGAGCCCAATGACCTGGTTCCTCGCAGTAATAACATACATCAGCAATACTCAACCTCCGTGGTGGTCCTCGCTGGAATCCACGTCCCCTGGGCCCACCCCGCCCCCAGAAGCGACCAGCATGTCCCTGAGGAGGACCAGAGGCCAGTGGCCACTGTGCAAACGTGTCCTGATGTCCAGGAAATGGAGGAGCTTGGGGTGGGTGAGACACAGCACCTTCATACATTGTTAGGGTTTTTAAAACCTTTGTATTGTTTATCACTCATGTCTGCTCTAAGTGCTTTCTTCCCCCACATGCCATAGACAAAGAGATAAGAGAGAAGGGTGAGTTATGCTTTTATCAGCAACATCTAGGGACTGGCAACAAATCCTCACTCCTTTCTCTCTGCTTAAAATCAAGACACATGAACCCTAACCTTTCTGACACACACACACACCCACCCTGAATGTTGTTGAACTATGTGTGAACCAGCATATATAAATAAAGAGGCAGTGGTGCTAATACTTTGTAGTCTGTACTGCACAGCTACCCTTGCCGCAAGTGAAAACTGACTCTGTGTCATTCCTTACCTCTGAGTTGACTAAATAATACCTAACATAACTTGGTCCTTTGGAGGCGGAGATTATAAGAACTAAACTGATTATATCTTTCTTTGCAGTGACTGGCGGATCTCCGGGAACAGCCTGACGTCGAGTTAAGCGCTGCCGCACAGCCGCACCTAGGCCTGGTGGCTGAAAGTCCCGGTGTGTGACATTCGCATCTGGCCGGTGGGTTATCGTCTTGCTCGATGCCAGGTGACTCTGGGAGGTCCGACAGAGTCACCTAGAAGTCAACTCAGAGGTGAGATAGCTTTAAAATACAGTGCATTAGATAAGATTAAGCGCTATATAAATAAAGAAGAAAAGTACTTAAAAGTCGTTTGGTAGTGTGTCGCTGTAAGGACACTGCATTAGGAAGGTTTTATTTTGCCGTAAAGAAATAGCAATAAATTTAGGTAGTTATCTCGCTGTAAGGGGATTAAAAAACGGTTCCGCCGTAAAGTGAACTGGATAATTTGGTTGGTAACATTTCGCCGTAAGGAAATGAAATGAAATGTTGAATAATAAGAGAGCTCATAAACTAAGCTAGGTCGACCATACATATTACTGAAGGGACATAAATATGTTAAAATACTAACTGTGTGAGTGTTGTGTGTGTATGGAGGACTGAGCATTTTAATAGAATCATAGTAGGATTCTGCTAGTCCTGTGTTTTCTTTTGCCCAGATTAAAACTACGTACTGGTGACTTTGGAGATTAAGGTCGGATTTCATTCCGGAAAATTAACACCGCTGCGGACTAGTCGCAGTAGGAGGCCGTGTTAATGGCCTCTCCATAAGTCTCATGCCGGTGACCTTTTATCTGGGACATTTATAGTATTGTGAACTAAAATTAAACATCATGGGGAAGAAACAAAGTAAACTAATTAACTTAGAAGGGGATGTAAAGTTTATGGAGAACTATGTAAAAGGAGCAGGTGTGATCTGTCATAGATGGAATAAAAAACATGGTTTCTTGGGTAAACTAAATATTAACGATATCTTAAAATTACAAGGGGATTTAAAATGAGAAATAATGAATACCAAGAAACCAACTAAAAAGGAACAGAGAAAGGTTGAGTATAAACTCTCAGACAAATGGCTGGAACAAAGTAAATTAAGAAACATTCAGAGGCAAGATAAAAAAGATAAACGGAAGGAGAAACTGACATTTGCAGTCTTGGTGCGCCCACATGAGGAAACAGTGGTCGCATCCAGACAGCGAGGAGTGCAGCTCCCTGCCGAGCAGGAAGCAGGCCAGGAGGCTGCAGCACAGCAAATTGGAGGAGAGATAGAAGGAGCTGTAGCAGTTCCTAAAACTCCTATAAGTAAGCAAGAAAAATTAAGCAATCCTTTTAAAACAGATGAACAGAGCTCTTCTAGTGAGTCCTGGTCTCCTCATTCCTGGGGGGACACAGGAGTGCGAACTAGGAGTAAATATAAGAAAACTACTCCAAGCATATACCCAGGCGAAGCCTTAATGGCTCACGAACAGAAATTTCATCCATCTGGAATAAATTTAGAGGGAGACACATTTCCTCTGGTTGAGGTTGCAAATCCAAATGTAGGTGACGCTAATCATCGACAGCTGCCAACTATTCTAGTATATAGACCATGGACACAGGAAGACAGAACTGCTGCTTTAAAAGGTATCCCATCGATACAAGAAGGAGTACAGGAGTTTCTAGCAGCTATTACAGAACTCAGAGGAAGCTTTCATCTTAATGGCAGAGAAACGCTCCAGTGTTTTACCCAGCTGTTTGGTCATCGCTGGTGCAGAGTAGCAGGAGGTTTCACTGGATGCGATGACAATGGTGACATATTAGCACATGATTCACTAGATTTAAGGGATGCTTTACGTTTACTCTTTGAAAGAATTCGAGGAGTTTATATACAGACAGCAGATTATGGTAAAATCTCACAATGCAAACAGAAGGATGAAGAAGACCCACAAGATTTCTTGGATAGGATGAGACGTGTTTTTAGAGCAAACTCTGCTATACCATATGATGAAGCAGAGGCAGGAGCCTATCAGCAACAGTTGAAGAGAGCCTTTTTGCAAGGCCTTAAAATTGAACTCAGACGGTATATAGACAAACACTGGGTTCATCAAAATACAGGAACTGTTACACAAGCTTTGGAATATGCGCAGCACGCTCATAAAACACAGCAAATTGGGAAGACAGATACGTTTGGAATGCAAGATAGTTTAATAGCATTGCATCGCTCAGGGACAAACAGCAGGCGGAGGGGACGGGGAGGATTCAGAGGTCACGGAGGAAGAGGAGGAGGAGGAGGGGGGCCACGATACACCCACACACAGAGTGATGCGTGTCTGAGGTGTGGAAAAATAGGACATTATGCTAGAGAATGTAGGACAATTTTACAAAACCCTGGCGCAAGAGATGACAACTGCTGGATTTGCAATGAGTCAGGACATTTTGCAAGAGAATGCAATGAAAAGCGGGTGTATAACCCCAACTCTACCCAGAATTGACAATTACAGCCACAGCCCCCACCTCCTCCCCCACTAGCAGAGAGAAACAGTAGTGAAATGGAGGAAGTTGACATACAAGCAGCATTGGAACTTATAGCACTGAGTAGGATGCAAGATTTGCCATACAAAAACATAATAATAAATGGCAAAGTATATAGCTGTTTGTGTGATACAGGGGCATGTAGAACTGTGCTAACTAAACCTCCTCCCGGAGTAAAATATTCTAACATCGCAGTGCATGTTAGATCAGCAGCTGGCACATCAGAGGTATATTACCTAAGTACACCAGTAACAATAACAGAACCTGAGACAAAACTTACTTGTCAGGCTCCCGTTCTGATAAGTCAAAAATGCCCAGTAAACCTGTTGGGAAGAGATCTTATGCAAAAGTTGCATATCAATATAGTATCAACAGAAACAGGTATGAAGGCTCTAGTGGAAGAAGGGGTCCTAGTCCTAAATGAACTATCACAGCCGCATTATTACTGGTCCCTCGATCTAGGCCCCACACCAACAGATCGAGAACTGCTGAGGAGACCCAGAGAAAAACAAACCTCCCAGGGGGCACAGTACATGCCAGATACTGAGCTCCATGTAACAATGAGATATAAAAATACTGCAGGGCCAGATTATCAGTATGATACTGTTTTTCACAGAGAAAATAATCAGACTGTTACCATACAGCGCCTGTATGTTGACCCCAAAACAGGGAAATCCTCCACCTCAATCATACTGTCAGGAAAACAGTTCCAACAGTTTAAAGGCAGTACACCTCATCTGTCATTAACTAAACCTGTGGGGGGTCAGTGGAAAGAATTAGAAAACTTTATACAACGTGCTGAAAGAGGGAGATATGAGGCATTAACAAGCTCTGACTGGAAAGTAGATCCTAACACAGGAATCTGGAAACTCACTCTAGGGTGGACAGTCAAAGTTCATCCAAAGACACATTTGGATGAGGCAAAGTGACAAATACATGGCCTAGCTGAAAGCAAAGAGAGCAACAGGCACCCTGCCCTAGCTGCTGTCCCACCTGAACTGTGATCCCAATCATCGACTGATGTAGGACCTATAAAGGGGTTTCCACCATATAAAGTTAAATTAATATCTGAAGAATGGCCAGTAGTTCGCCAGTGCCCCTTGAAGCCAGAAGCTGAAGAAGGTATTAAGCCACTAATACAGGACATGCTGAAATCAGGAATATTAAGGGAAACACCTGATGCTACATGCAACACACCTATCTTTCCAGTGCAGAAAGCCAGCACAGGAAATGGAGGATGGTCCAGGATCTTAGACCGATAAATAAAATAGTGTGACATGTGGTTCCAGACGTCCCGAATCCACATACATTACTGCATTCATTAACTCCAAATAAAAAATATTTTTCAGTGGTAGATCTTAGCAATGCTTTCTTTACAGTACCACTGCATGAAGAATCACAGCATTTATTTGGTTTTCAGTTTAAAGGGAAAAAATACACTTACACCAGACTACCACAAGGCTTCAGTGAAAGCCCACATGTATACAGGTCCTTCTCAAAATATTAGCATATTGTGATAAAGTTCATTATTTTCTATAATGTAATGATGAAAATTTAACATTCATATATTTTAGATTCATTGCACACTAACTGAAATATTTCAGGTCTTTCATTGTCTTAATACGGATGATTGTGGCATACAGCTCATGAAAACCCAAAATTCCTATCTCACAAAATTAGCATATTTCATCCGACCAATAAAAGAAAATTGTTTTTAATACAAAAAACGTCAACCTTCAAATAATCATGTACAGTTATGCACTCAATACTTGGTCGGGAATCCTTTTGCAGAAATGACTGCTTCAATGCGGCGTGGCATGGAGGTAATCAGCCTGTGGCACTGCTGAGGTCTTATGGAGGCCCAGGATGCTTCGATAGCGGCCTTTAGCTCATCCAGAGTGTTGGGTCTTGAGTCTCTCAACGTTCTCTTCACAATATCCCACAGATTCTCTATGGGGTTCAGGTCAGGAGAGTTGGCAGGCCAATTGAGCACAGTGATACCATGGTCAGTAAACCATTTACCAGTGGTTTTGGCACTGTGAGAAGGTGCCAGGTCGTGCTGAAAAATGAAATCTTCATCTCCATAAAGCTTTTCAGCAGATGGAAGCATGAAGTGCTCCAAAATCTCCTGATAGCTAGCTGCATTGAACCTGCCCTTGATAAAACACAGTGGACCAACACCAGCAGCTGACACGGCACCCCAGACCATCACTGACTGTGGGTACTTGACACTGGACTTCTGGCATTTTGGCATTTCCTTCTCCCCAGTCTTCCTCCAGACTCTGGCACCTTGATTTCCAAATGACATGCAGAATTTGCTTTCATCCGAAAAAAGTACTTTGGACCACTGAGCAACAGTCCAGTGCTGCTTCTCTGTAGCCCAGGACTGGGGAATGTGGCACCTGTAGCCCATTTCCTGCACACGCCTGTGCACGGTGGCTCTGGATGTTTCTACTCCAGACTCAGTCCACTGCTTCCGCAGGTCCTCCAAGGTCTGGAATCGGCCCTTCTCCACAATCTTCCTCAGGGTCCGGTCACCTCTTCTCGTTGTGCAGCGTTTTCTGCCACACTTTTTCCTTCCCACAGACTTCCCACTGAGGTGCCTTGATACAGCACTCTGGGAACAGCCTATTCGTTCAGAAATTTCTTTCTGTGTCTTACCCTCTTGCTTGAGGGTGTCAATAGTGGCCTTCTGGACAGCAGTCAGGTCGGCAGTCTTACCCATGATTGGGGTTTGGAGTGATGAACCATGCTGGGAGTTTTAAAGGCCTCAGGAATCTTTTGCAGGTGTTTAGAGTTAACTCGTTGATTCAGATGATTAGGTTCATAGCTCGTTTAGAGACCCTTTTAATGATATGCTAATTTTGTGAGATAGGAATTTGGGGTTTTCATGAGCTGTATGCCAAAATCATCCGTATTAAGACAATGAAAGACCTGAAATATTTCAGTTAATGTGCAATGAATCTAAAATATATGAATGTTAAATTTTCATCATGACATTATGGAAAATAATTAACTTTATCACAATATGCTAATATTTTGAGAAGGACCTGTATACACAAGCCTTAAGATACTCTATGAGCACCTGTGAGGTGCCTGAACATAGCCAAGTCCTGTTGTATGTAGATGATATTCTTGTAGCTTCAGACACTCGACAACACTGTGAGGAAGCTACTATAACAGTTCTGAAACATCTCTACCAGACGGGGCACAAAGCCTCTAGGGATAAACTGCAGTTTTGCAAGGAGAAAGTGATTTATTTGGGACATATGTTATCACAACATGGCCGTTCCCTCCTAAGCAGCAGAAAAACAGCCATACAGGAAGCCCCAAAACCCCGAACTAAACAACAAATGATGTCCTTTCTGGGACTGTGTAACTTTTGCAGAGAATGGCTACCAGACTATGCAGCCATTGTACAACCTTTGCAATCTATGATCTATGGCAAAGACATGACATTAAAAGACAAAATCACATGGACTAAAGAAGGAGAAGTAGCATTCACAGAGCTAAAAAAATCTTCTTCAAACAACAGTCACCTTAGCTCTGCCGGATTATAGCCAGCCTTTCACACTTTGTGTAGATGCATGTAAGGGTTATATGAAAGCTGTATTAACCCAACCATTTGGCTAAAAAAACAGACCTTTAGCATTTTATTCTAAAAAATTGGATTCCGTGGCATGCGGATTTCCAAATTGATTGCAGAGCTGCACCGCAGCAGCAGAAGCTGTGAAGCAGACAGCTGAAATTGTGCTGTGCCACCCGCTCACACTGAAAGTTCCTCATTCAGTGTCACTTATATTGCTACAAACCTCACTTCCTTGCTTGACTCATGCAAGGCATATTACGTTGACCTCATTGTTACTCTCACAACCAAATATAACTCTGCAAAGATGTGGTCCACTGAACTCTAGCACATTAATTCCAACAGCAGAAGATGGGAAACCACATTCTTGCAAAACAATGGTTGAGGAAGACACAAAACCTAGGCAAGATATCTCTCAGACACCTCTGAAAAACTCACAAATAATCTTTGTAGATGGATCAGCATCAAACGATGAATATGGAAAAAACAGAGTTGGTTATGCAGTAACCACTGAAACTAAAATTATAGAATCACAGGCCCTGCCCCATACATGCTCAGCACAGTCTGCAGAGCTGTATGCTGTTATCAGAGCTTGTGAATTATATGAAGGAAAAATCCTAACCATCTATACAGACAGCCAATATGTATTCAGTTCTATTCACCATTTTGCCAAAATATGGGAAAATAGAGGGTTTAAAACATCAGCTGGAACAGAATTGACTCATTTTAATCTGTTAAAACGACTGCTGTTAGCTATCCAGCTACCTGCAAAGATAGCGCTTTGTAAATGTGAAGCGCATCAATCTAATGAAACCATGGAAACAAAGGGGAACACCTTTTCTGATATTTCTGCTAAAATAGCTTTGAGGCTTCCCCTCACTGTGAAAATGTCAGATCTCCTATTTATAGATACAGATGTGCTGAAAGATTCACAACAATCTGCACCAGCTGCAGAAGTTAAAACTTGGCTGAATAGAGGGGCCATAAAGAAAGATGACATTTATCATTTGGGAAATAAGTCAATATTACCAAAGAATTTATACAAGACGGCGGCCCATGCGACACACGGAATTTCCCCTGTGTCGAGGGGTGGAATGATACACTTAGTAAATCTACATTTCCACACCATAGATTTTTCTGACTATGGAAAAAACTTTTGTAGATCATGTATTATCTGCTGCAAACATAATCCACAGGGGAACATGAGACCCAAAAGAGGCCAGTTCCCAGCAGCTATTCATCCCTTTCACATGATACACATGGATTTCATAGAGTTATCATGGTCAGGGGGAAATAAATATTGTTTAGTGGTCATAGATGCATTTTCAAAGTGGGTGGAAAGGTACCCTGAAAAACACTGTGATGCGCTCATGGTGGCAAAGAGTTTAGTGACACATTTCTTCCCTTCATATGGTATCCCACAAATCATAAGATCAGATAATGGGACTCATTTTGTAAATAATGTAATAGAACTGTGCTCTAAAGCATTAGGGTTTCAATTAAAAAAACATTGTTCTTACCACCCGCAATCTGCTGGGCTGGTTGAACGAACAAATGGAACAATAAAAAATAGATTAAGGAAAACAATGGAAGAAACAGGGAGGCCATGGCCCGAATGCCTATCCCTGGTTAAATTATGGATGAGAATAACTCCAAATCAAACTGGTCTCACTCCATTTGAAATAGTACATGGAAGACCTTTTCCATTGCCATCAGAAATGGATGACATAGGAAAAGCACAGCAGGAAACATTAGCTGAATGGATGAATAAGATGTTACAAACAAAAGAAGTACAGTTGTCCAGTAGTCTGCCAGTAAATTCTGCTCCAATTTCACAGAACAACTTGAGGCCTGGAGACCTGGTCCTGATTAAGACACTTCACAGAAAGGACTGGAGCACCCCCTGCTGGAGAGGGCCATACCGTGTTCTCCTGACCACACCGATAGCTCTGAAAATCGCAGAGACCATCCTGGATCCATAAGAGCCACTGTAAGCTAAAATCACCGTTACAGGAGCCAAACCAACTGACGGGGTAACAGGGGAAAGACCGGGTACAAAGGGGTTGGGAACCCATATGGCCCAACATCTCAAACCGGCGAAGAAAACAACTGACCCGTGCCCAATTTAGCATGGCTTTTTGTAACGTGTGGACAGGACTGATAAGCCTGAGCTTAATCCTGGTAGCAGGATTCTTTTTCTGTTTAAGGCAGGATCCACAGGATGCAACATCACACGAGAAGAGATGGACACCGGACGGCTCTCATCTCAGACCCCTAAAAGAAGGAGGAGGACACCCATTTCTGCAAAATTACTGGTATCGTTATGTGTATGACACAGCTAAAACTCAAAATAAAACTGATTGTTATGTGTGTTCCATAATGCCCGTGCATTCCCAAGGCTCCACCATATATGTCAAAGCTATGAACCTCACCGAGACAAGTTGTGCCATATCAATGGGCCTGATAGGATATACAAATAAAAAGTTCTTTCTTATGCCAAACCAATCTTTCAGTAACCAGAGATTAAATTATAGTTGTGACCCAGAAAACTGCCCTTGCGACAGAAAACAATGGCAACCTCTCAACATTACAGGGCAATCAGAACCATTCAAAGCACATGTAACAGACCCCGGAAACCATCAACACTGCATAAGACAAAAAATCACAGGGAATCATACTCATTTTGTAGGGAATACTACAAAATGTAACTACTTCTATACTTACCGGAATAATCCCGGAAACGGCACATACTGGATAGAAGGGGTGGCATGGTTATGTGGTAATGATGCTTATTATGTACTTCCACCAGGCTGGTATGGTGTATGTGCCCCAGTTTTCACATTTGATCACACTATAATACTCAGTAAGGTAACGATGATACCCACCCTCTCCAAAAGGCTAAAGAGAGACATAGAAATGAAACCACACGACCCTATCTGGGGAACTAATGTCCCGGATGAATTTAAGCTTTGGCCAAAAGATGAGAAAGTGACTCTATCTCTCCTTCCTTGGCTAGGTGTGGGCAAACTAATGCTGCGTGTGGAAACTTTAAGCTACCTATTAGGGCTGTTTTTGAATAACTCTATAATAGTAGAAGAGGGCCAAAACACAGAAAAGAGCACTATGCGAGCCATGATAATTCAGAATCGCATGGCTTTGGATATTCTAACATCATCAACGGGGGACGGTTGCGTTTTGTTGAATAACACCTGTTGCACATATATCCCAGATAATATACATTTCTCAAATATAACGGGCGCTGAATAACCTGCGTAACCTGCAAAACGTCATGACACACGACCACCCGATTCCCAGCTCCTCTTGGCTAGACTGGATGCTCCGAGGGGGGTGGATGGATTGGGTTAAGATTTTCTTATTTGCCATAGCAGCATTCCTGATCATCCTGTGCACCTTGTCAATATGTGTTATCCCATGTTGCAAATGCATGGTAAAAAGGATAGTAACTCAATCAGTCACAGTTGCGTATGCAGCATTGATTCAAGTCGACACATCACTGGACCCAAAAGCAGATGACTATGATGACATGTTGTAAATGAATATATCTTCAATGCCTGAGTGTATTCATAATTGTACCTTATAGCAGACCTTATAGCAGAAAATCGAAAGAAGTTGCTGTTTAAGTGAAATGAGAAAAAGTGCAATGATGATATGAACAAGGCTTGTTTTAATTCTTTTATTTTTAATTATTACATTTTGTTTTCTTTGTTTTATTATATTGTTTCACTCTGCCATGATTGGTGGTTGCCTAGGGCGGAGGAACCTTGTGAGTGTTTCCCACAAATAATCTGCTTCCTGTGGGTTTGTGCTCACACAGAGTGTTTTCTTTTATATGTATTTACTCATGACTTATTTGTGATAAAAAGGGGGGACTGTTAGGGTTTTTAAAACTTTTGCATTGTTTATCACTCATGTCTGCTCTAAGTGCTTTCTTCCCCCACATGCCATAGACAAAGAGATAAGAGAGAAGGGTGAGTTATGCTTTTATCAGCAACATCTAGGGACTGGCACCGAATCCTCACTCCTTTCTCTCTGCTTAAAATCAAGACACATGAACCCTAACCTTTCTGACACACACACACACACCCACCCTGAATGTTGTTGAACTATGTGTGAACCAGCATATATGAATAAAGAGGCAGGGGTGCTAATACTTTGTAGTCTGTACTGCACAGCTACCCTTGCCGCAAGTGAAAACTGACTCTGTGTCGTTCCTTACCTCTGAGTTGACTAAATAATACCTAACATACATTATTTTGGTAGGTTTATTTCTTTTTTCTTGTCTCCTGCTTTCTGCTTAGCCTCTGCTAGCTGCATTTTTAGTAATTGAGTTTGTAATGTTTTGAGCTCTTCCTCATCTTTCTTATTTTCCTCTCTTATTTTAGATAAATGGTGAATTAAATGACGGTCCCACGTTCCAGTGTCAGATCCTGGCAAGTCAGGATTATCTTCCATGTTGGTTTTAACCTGAGTGGGTAAACCCCGCAACACAGCATCCCTAAACCAATCTTTCTGTGACCCTTCTCTATCTGGATTGGTTCCTGTTTGCGTTTGCCACATGGATTTACATTGGTCCAAATATTCTCTGGGGTTAGTGTTGGGATTCCATTCGGACTTAGGAATGGTGCGCCCCCTGGTTACAGGGTATAGCTCCCTCAGCGCGTCCCCTATGTCTTGGGCATGGAGAGAGAAATGATCTGTATCTGGGAAGAGAAGGGAGCGAGCCCTCACTTCAACCTCTCTACAGCTGTGTGGTTTCATACAACGCGCTGCAATAGCCCGGTAATCCCCTAGAGCTAATGTGGTGCCTGCAGTAAGAGAATCTAATGTTTGCAACCAAATAGAAGCACCCTCAGTTACGGGTGGGAGCTTGTCGCAGAGTGTGGTAAGATCCTCCAGGGAAAAAGGCTTGTATTTACGCTGACCCCCGGACCCAGGTTGATAAAGGAGGGGCATCTGTTTTTTATAGAACCCAGGCTCCCCTCTTGATGCCACCTGACGGAGGACGCGTGGTTGCATGGTTTGAGTTTCTGGGTGGGGGGGCACTGCGCTCAGGTGTGTCTTCTGGTGGTTCATGCAGGGTTGAGACGGCTTCATCATTTTCCTGGGCCTCACATTCTACACTAGGAGTGGGTGAAGCCCAAGGAGTAGATGTCTGTGGTGGAAGTGTGACATCAGGCTGCCAGTCACCATACACAGCAACAGTCACTGAGCCTACTTGCTTAGATGGGGCAGGTGTTGCCATGGTCATGCTTTGGGGTGAATAATCTGTGCAGGGTGAACGGGGTGAGGGATGGTGCTGAGATGGAGTTAAAGTTGGGATGGGAATTGTTACACCATCCAAGATTTCTCGCATTTTTCTTAGCTTAAACCCATCTGGGTTTATTTGAGTATAAGAGCCAACAGAGAGTGCTTCAGAGCAAGCTGGGTCAGTTACAGACAGAGAGTCTTGTGATTCAGATAAGTCCTTTTGTTCTTCTTGTGGAGCTGTGGGACGGGACAGTCGGTGAGAGCAGCCTGTGGGCTGGGCAAGCCACGAACAGTTACATGCCCTTCTTTGACGTCAAGTACAGGGTGGTACAGCCCTGTGGGAGGAAATGTAGGAGGGGGAGGAGACTTGGCAGAACCAGTGGGAGGTGCATATGGTGGTGGCTTGTCAGCTGTGACTTTACTCTTGCCAGTGTTTGAGTCTGTGTGTGTATTGTCTGGTTTATCAAACATTGCATGTTTTCCTCCCTGCCATATCAACACCATTTGAGACCAGAAAGTCTCATCTTTTGTTGCTTTGTCTCTTAAATATTTCCACTTGCCTTTAAACCATCCACTTTCCTTGCATTTCTCTTCTGCCAACTCCTTTTCTTTTTTAGCTTTCTTCATGTTCAGCCAAAACCATCTTCCAACACTCGTTCTACTCTTTTTATCTGTGCCATCTCTCTCCACTTCCTCCTGTATTTTCTGGTTCATTTTCTTACTTTCAGCCTGTTTTTCCTCCTGAGTTCGCTGCACCAGCTGTCTGACAACATACACCTGCTCCTCAAACGTCTTCCACTCCGGCGCTTCAGTACCCCAACCTGAGTCATCCGTCTCCCTATCAAACTCTCCGTCCATCTTTCACACACTTGTGGCCAACTGGAACGTATGGCACGCTATGTCCCGAGCTTCCGGTCTAATTGAGAATTATTCTAATCAATTCTCAAGACACCACAAGTGTTTCAGTCATTCATACAAAACAGCAATCAATCATCTGTCCTTGTTAACACTGCGAGGTTTGCCAGACAGATAACTGCATTTGGTCTCCTGCGATGAGAGTTGCTGAGACCACCACTCAAACTATTTCTCACTCAGTCCTCCTGACAACGTCTGTGTCACAGATTATACCTTCCGTAAACAGCTCATGTATTTTTATGTGTTTGTGTTTTGTGCAACTTCTATTTTTTCTGGAATGCACTAAATGCCGTCCAGTTATGACTAGTCTTGCTGAATCATCCTATTTTCAGCTCATAGTTCTCTCATGCTGGTCTTGTTATAAATGTCATTTATAACTCACAGTCATGCTCTCACTATTACTGGTCTCACAGATTCATATGATCTGTTCACAGTAATTCATTGCTTCACAGGACTTATAGTATGTGCTTTGTGTATTATTACATCTGTAATCTGGTTTTATCGAGGCAGAACTCGCATAAAACACAGCATTCACACCCTTTTGTTTTATATATAATAATGTTGACTTATATTTCACACAGCATTTGTAGCTTCCCAGACTATGGGCCTCAAACCCAGCACAATCATGAATTTTCGTCAAAAAACATGTGGAGTTGCCAAACTCAGAAAAAAATCTTCAACCTCTTTTAGAACATTATTGTTATTATTGACCTCGTTCACTTTTTCTTACATTTCCTCTTATTAATAAATTTAGCAGTTTTCCACTTACTTGGACATAAGACGCCATTTAATTTAGGCCTATCAAAAATGCCAAAAGCAGAGTTTGATTAAACAGGTTCTGCTTACCTTATTTTGTAGTTTAGATGGGTACCCGGTGTCAGATGTCCGTTGGTGGATCTCTGTTTGATCCGAATCTCTCTGCTTTTCCCAAGATCACGTCAGGGTCACCAAATTGTTGGAGTTTGTTACCTAGAACTCTTGCGTGCTCGTTTGTTTTGGTAAAGATAAGTCCTGCTATACTTTATAGTAAAAATAAAAAATAAAAACACAAAGACAGTCAGGTTTTTCTGCCTGGCCAGGGAGAAAACGCTGCAGCCCCGTTGCTGCTTACCACGAACGCTTCTGATCTCCTCCCCAGCTTCAGCAGTTTTTATTCAAAAGCAAGGCGTGTACATGCAAAAACAAAATATACACTTTATCAGATGTCAGTTGAACTGTCTGTTTCCATATCTTCACTGTTGCCGAGCAAATTATATCTAAGTCAAACACACACAGAGGCCTGTTAGGCAGGCCACTAAGTTACACAATACATTTTATTTCACACATTATTAAACATAACTTGAGCATAGCAATTCAGACCCTATTAAGTATTTTAAATGTTTCGAACACTAGATAGCATAAAACCTGAAGTTACCTTACTGTTGAATGGAAAATTACTTTTCATTGTGATACCGGATCATGGAGGACTACCTGTAGAGAAACAATCCCAAATTCCAGACTTAGTGATCAGCAAATAACAGTAAGGTCAGCTAGTGGGAAATTGACACAAGTCTGTGAGTCTGAACCAGTTTGGATAAGAGATCCCAATGGACAGTCATGTCAGCTATCTATTCTAATGTTCCCTGAGTGTCCGGTGAATCTATTGGGACGAGATGGATTACTACATCTGGGGTTAGCATTAATTCCGACCTCAGAAGGACATATTGTAGTAAAGAGAAAAGCAGAACTCGGTCAAGGAGATTATTTTGTGTTAAAAGGAGTGGGACCATCTTATTACCACTATTCACTGGATGTTCCAAATAAGCTACCCCTAGACATAAGGACAGCTTTATTAACAGAAGGAAGAAATGTCATTACTCGACTACAAGATCAGATGACACCAGATGATCTACATATTACCATGTGGTATAAAAATACTCCTGGACCAGATAAAACTTATGAAGAAGCATTAACTAAAGTAACCCCTACCAAAGTCATGGTAACTTATGTTTATGCAGATAGGAAGAGTACGTCAGTTGCTGAAGTAGTGTTAGAGGAAGACACTAGGAAGCTCTGCAAAATGTGGGCACCTCCACACATATCTTTATTCAAAGAACTCAAGTGGCAGGATATGGGAAGAATAGTGCAGAGGGGAAAAGATGCCACAGACTGGTTTGCAACAACAATGAATACAGAAACTAGTGCATCCACAGGATTAACTAGAAAATTATTATTTTGGACAGTGGTAGTACAGGAAGGGATACATTTGCATGCAAAACAACAATGAGAAATATTCCTTACTGAACAGGAGGAACAGTTGAGTGAAGTCCCTGATAAGTTATAGTCAAAAGACCCTACTGATGTGGGTTTAGTAAAAGGAGTGCTACCTGTCCAAATTAGAGCAAAAACAGAATACAGGCCCAGTGTAAAACAATACCCTTTGAAACATGATGCACGTGAAGGAATAAAACCAGCAATAAAGGATTTAATAACTGCAGGGGTGATAATAAAATGCGAGGACTCACCAGGTAACACCCCCATTTTTCCAGATAAAAAACAAGCTCCATCAACAGGATGGCACATGGTACAAGACTTACAGGCAGTTAATAATGCAGTTGTTCAGAGAGCACCGTGTGTTCCTGATCCTTATACATAATTAAATTCCCTAAGACCAGATGCTAGAATATTTACTGTAGTTGATATAAGCAATACATTTTTCTCTGTACCTATAGATAAAGATAGTCAGTTCTGGTCTGCATTCACTTTTGAGGGACAAATATATACTTATACCACACTACCTCAATGCTACTGTGAAAGTCCAACTATATACTCTCAGGTAATGAGTGCAAGTATGGCCAAGTTTGACCCTCCAGGAGGTAGTCAGGGTTTATTATATGTTGATGATGTGCTATTAGCCTCTCCTGATGAGGAGACCTGTAAACATGACACAATAGCATTATTAAAACATTTAGCAGAAGAGGGACACAAAGTTAGTAAAAAGAAACTTTAGTTGTGTAAAAATGAGGTTAAATACCTAGGCCACAATCTTAGCGCAGGGGGACGCACAATTGTAGAAGAAAGAAAGACTGCAATATTACAAGTTCCAAAACCAGTAACAAAAAAGCAAATGATGTCCTTCCTTGAACTAACTAATTATTGTAGAAACTGGGTGCCAAATTATGCAGAAATAGTAGCTCCATTAAACAAACTAATGTATGAGGAAGAGCTGAAAATGACATCTGAACTGAAATGGAGTGTAGCCAGTACTGTTTTAGCATTACCAGACTATAGTAAACCGTTTGTTCAGATGGTAGATTGCAAGGGACATTTTATGACTTCAGTTCTGGTTCAACAGCATGGAGATAAAATGAAACCAATAGCCTATTTCTCTTCAAAACTAGATAGTGTTGCGTGTGCGCAACCATATTGTGTGAGAGCTGTAATTGCAGCTTAAAATGACAGTTGCAGTGCTACAGTAGTGTTGTTTCACCTTTTAACTTTAGGAGTTCCCCATGCAGTTTCAGCATTATTACTGCAAACAAATATGACCTATCATCTGCTAGACATTTGTCCTGCATGTCAAACTTACTGTGATAACCACACTTAACTATAGAAAGGTGCACCACTTTAAACACAGCAACATTGTTACCCACACCTGAAGATGAAATTAACATGATTGTCAAGAATTAGCAGAAAAAGAAGCAAAAACTAGAAGTGATTTGCAGGACCACAAAATAATATGTGAATGACTTCTCCAAAAAAGACGAGAGAGGGAAGATACAAACAGGATAAGCATTGGTGACAAAAAATATAGTGTTAAAAGAAATGCAACAACAAAGCCCACTACAGGAGATAGAAATGTGGAAAAAACATGGAGCTGCATTAAAAGATGAAAACTATATTTGACCAGATAATAAACCTGTCCTACCAAAGAACCTATATAAATGGGCGGCAATATTGAGCCATCGTGTTTCACAATGTCTCAACAGGGAGGAATGGTAGGCCAGATATATATTAATATTATATAACATGGATTTAATTCTTATTAAAAAAAAAATTTTTGTAGAACATGTTTAACATGTGCAAAACATAATCCACAAGGGAATTTAAGACCACAAAGGGAACAATTTCAAAAACCAAAATACCCTTTTCGAACAATTCATATGGATTTTATTGAGTTAAATCACAGTGAAGGGAAAAAAGTTCTGTTTAGTCATTATAGATGCATTTTCTAAATGGATAGAATTATTTCCAACTAAACATTACAAGCACCTCAGGGCTAACACCCTATGAAACGTTATTTGGAAGACCATACAGATTACCACAGTTCAAACATAAGTGGGAGTTAGATGAAGAAGCTAACCTAGCTGATTATATGAGGAGTATGTTAGAAAAGCAACAGAAACAAATTCAAACTAATGAGGAATGTTCTATTTCCCAGCAGGAAAACCAACTAGTGGAACCAGGAGACTGGGTCTTAATAAGGAGTGTAGAAAAGAAACATTGGTATTTCACCTAAGTGGGAGGACCCATATTAGGTATTATTAACCCCTCCTATAGTAGTAAAAATAGCTGAGAGATCAACCTGGATTCACCTTATACATTGTAAAAAGGTCATTTCGGTTGAAAGCTCCGTCAGGGGAAGTGATTTACAGACTGATGATAGGATGGACCCAGACATTTAGAGTCTGGAGAGACCCAAAAGTCAGTGAAGAAAATTAAGACACAGGAACCACTTAGAGGAGTCAAAATTTCAGCCAAAATGACTTTTAGATGGATGAACAATGCTTTCCGTTGCTGGGCATTTATATTTTTTTCTCATATTGATTTTTTATTTTTCTGGTATTTCTGGGAACCAGCCAAGATAAAACAGAATGTAACAACACCTGCTATGAGTCATATGAAACAAGTAGCGCTAAATCAAGGAAGGCAAGATAACCTAACTATGTGTACTAAACAAACTTCTTATACTTATGGCATTCAAGTGTGCGTGAAATCTAAAACCACAGCTGTGGTGCTGATCCCACTCATTAGCTTGACCAAATGAGGAAGGAAAGGGCAGGATTATAGGAGTTATGAATGGTACTTAACTAATGACAGAAGAGACACCTCATGGTCCATGATGGTAGCTGATGAAGGAAACAATTGGACACCAGAGTGGGGCACCACTGCTTATGCTAGTCATCAAAAGAAGTTGTTTAAGCTCCATAAAGCTGATACTGCAATCCAGATAAAGCGAAGAGAGTAAAAATTATGTTAGGAAACTTAACCACAGATGACTAGTTCCAGGTTATTACTGGAGTATCAGGAACAAATAATAACTGGTTATTGATGGTAGAGCAAGCAGCTAACATGACTAAAAGAGATTGTGTTGTGTGTATGGGTCCCAGGCTTTTGTTACAAATAATTCCAGCTGTGATACCACAACCCTGTGTGATGGAAGTAATGAATCAAACTAATTTAATGAAATGTGTCAGCACTGGGATTCTGTTCTTCCTGTAACTACAGCAGATAAGGATAAATCAATATTCCATAAACGGGTCACCACTGGAAACTACACATGTATAAATATGACAGAGAGAGGCAATAAATTGGGAAATCTCACTCCAGTATGGTGTACTACAATTGTAAAAGTAAATAAGTATTTTAAACCAGTCTCTAGAGGAGACATTTGGTGGTGGTGTGGTGACGACAGGTCGTTTGATCGATTACCTTCAAAAGGTAACGGGACTCTGTGCTCTAATTACTTTATTGTTACCAGTTTCAGTATATTCTATGTAGATGAAGTAATAGATGGACTATCTAGTGTAAACCCACATGACTGGCGTAAAAGAAAGTGCAGAGCAGTAGCTTGGCAGACTGAGGGAGACTCTACATACATAGATGCTATAGATGAAGATAAATTAACTGATCAAGTAGCTGCAAGATTTGAATCAAGTATCTGTTGGTGATGTACGTTGAACAGAAACGTAGACAGGATCAATTATGTCCACTACAATGTGCAAAAACTAGGAAATTGGACACAAAGCGGGTTTGAAACTGTCCATGACTAATTGGCTTCAACTTCCCTGATGGCATTCCAGAATAGAATTGCTTTGGATATGTTGTTAGCTGAAAAAGGAGGAGTTTGTGCTATTTTTGGAGAAAAATGTTGCACATTCATACCTAACAACACTGCTGCTGATAGCAGCCTCACTAAGCCATAGAAGATTTGAGATCTCTAAATGGCAAAATGAAGGAGCATTCTGGAGTAGACACCTCGATGTGGGACACCTGGCTGGATGTGTTTGGGAAGTATAAAATTTTAGTATCATCAGTAATAATTTCCTTTGCAGTGTTTGCTGCAATTTTGACATTGTGTGGATGTTGTTGTATTCCCTGCCTTCATTCTCTGCTTAACCGTTTCATCACCACAGCTATTTCTCCTATGGAAGACAGAGTTACCCAACTCTATCCGTTACTTAAACAGCAGGATGATGAAGATGATGAGGATGCGACTGACCACTTTTCTGACCTGTACCCAGATCCATCTCTATATGAATCTGTGATTTAAATGTCAGTAAGTACCTCTGAGTATAATTGTCTTTGTACTCATGAAAATAATCTTACAGTTAAAAAATCCGAAAGAAGTGGCTGTTAAGTGATATGAGAATATGAGCAAATATTTCGATAAACAGGGAGGAAATGATGGAATAATTGAATATAGATTTATCTTGTATATTTCTCCTATTCTTTAACTTGACTATTTGATTTTATAACCTTTCATGATGTTTGTGTGAGTAAAGGATGTATGAGTTTGTCTGCAGGAAAACATCAAAAGTGCAGTTGAGGAGGTCATAAAAGATGAAGGCTGATTGTGCTGAACGGACAACACACTGATCTTAGGATTGGAGGAGACTGTGGAAGTGTGTTGTTAAAAGATAATGGTGTTTATGACCTGTTTTACGATGCAGCTGTTTTTCCCATCCTTAGAGAGTAACATTCTTTGTAATTAGGGACCCCCGAAAGATAATAAAAAGAGAGGGTCGGACAGATGTTTTTCAGAGCGGTAGGAGATTTGTAACTGAAAGCACATCTCTGTCCGTTCTCCTCGCTGCAAGTGAAATAACAAATTCTTTGTCTTTCTCTTCTTTTTGGGATGTTATAAGTATTTTAGGTTGTTTAAACCTGACAGACATGAACTTGCATGGTTTTTGGATATAAGATTTAAATTTTCTACTAGTGAACCAGATTAAGAAACATGAAAATATTGATTTCAGATAATATTTCTACATTAGGTCAGAGATACACAAGGCAGATTTTATGACTTTTATGTACTAATATCAAATTACTGAACTCCTGTTTTAAAGTTTATGTTGCCACTGCCAGGTTAAAATTAACCTGTTATTAGCCTAAAATGTCTTTGACTTAAATCCATTAGTTAAAGTCCCATTGTAGAGGTTTATTGTTGAACCCTCAAACAGGATGAAAACCAGCAGCCATCAAGAAGACCATATGATGGAAAAACGCAACAGGGTGCAGCAGTTTTTCCAGAGGTCTAAATGTTTTAAATGTTTCCTTTTCCCCATGACCTTTTTACAGTTTTAACAACTCTCATCAGGTGCAGTTTGTGATACCAAGGTCACAGCAATGACAGTTTAGGCAGGAATTCAACTTTTTAAAACCCCACATCCCAGCCAACCCTCAAATACACTACCATTTAGCTTTATGAGATAAAGATGAATTTAGTCACCTAAATAGTGCATTTATAAATAAAGATATACAATTTGCTACAAAAAGTATTTAAAATACACAATATACACCTGACTACCAACTAATACAGATTAAATATTATACAAAACAAACTGAGTGAAATCAACCTAAAACTTCAGTCCACTTCAACCCTCATCTTTAGCTCAATGATTTACCCTAATCAGGTGGATGATTAGGAAATTCCCTCTAGGTGAAGTCATTAGACTGCATTCCATGAATCTTGCCTTCAAGAAGTTGACCTCAAAGAGAGAGAGGTTAGTGGTCTTTGCAATAAAAGCATAACGAAACAAAAACAAACTTTCTGTCAGCCAATGTGTGTGTATCAGTGTGCAGTTTGGGTACCACGCTGCAGCAGTAAGTCAGCTTATTCAGGTGTAGAGTTTTAAGGCTTCAGGTAAGGTCATCTGAGATGTTTACAGCTGCTGATTGTTTCTAATTGCTCTCCATTTATGCTCAGTCCTGGGTAGATTGTTCTCCTTTCCCTGAAATTAAAGATCACCTCCTTCGTTTTCTATGTATTCAGGATCAGATCGTTCTCCGTGAACGCAAAGTAGCTGATCTTCGAGCATGAGAACTGAACCAAAAGGTGAAGATGACAGCATTCAAGATACCTCAATGCCTCTAATGCTGCTCATAGTGGGAGCTTCTTGTTAAAGAGCCAAAAACAAAAACTATCATGCAGTTACTATTGTTACAGAATGAAATTGTTCAGGTGGCTTTGTCTGCTTTCAAAGTGCAGTCAAAGTGAAACAAACCTAATTAGGGTCAGCCGGTTTATACCATCCCTCACCTTACTGAACCAAGTACCCAAAACTACCTTTAAGGGATTAAGTAACAAAACCTGGATTGATATATTGCTCGTCAAGGTAAACAATAAACAAATATCCTACTAATGAGCTTCAAAAAATTATGTGTATAAATAAAATATGAGTCATGTCCAACATGTACTGTAGATTATGTGTAAAAGCATGTTATGGGTCAGGCATGTGATTGTCCATATGGAGGTGTCCATATGGAGGTGCCAAGTGGAAACAGACAGAGAGGTGATTAGCTGCAGTAGATTGTGATGCTCATGTTTAAATGAACATCAAATTACATCTACTATCATCGATCACCATTCAGGCACACTCTACAACCCATATAGCAATCAAAGCACATAATGAAGTGGCAGCAATGCTGTTATGGATCCTGCTGTCCACAGGGGCTCGTCCCACCTGGTAAATATGGAAAATGGCTTGTACTTTTGTGCCAATATTTTCAGTCCATAGAGATGCAGGATGGTAAAAATTAAACCCTCTGTCTATTGATCTCTGTAGTCCAGTGAAGAAATACAGCTCTAATCAAAAGGTTATGCAGACCTCCATATATATTTTGAAGGAGCTTGCCCTGTCTAAATATTTGACTGGTGCTATATGTATGGGTCTGTTGGGCATATAAATATGATCTAATCTTAGCTACAAAACCAAAAAAAAAATCCAATCATGACTGAAATTGCTTTCTATTCATTTCACATCCACTGCTTCTCTGACGGTGTTGCACAAATGTTTACTTTGGTGTTTTACTGCTGGATCGTTTGTTTCCTGTGATCTCCAGGCATTTCTTTTCAATATTTGATTCATTTAAGAACTTGTAAAAGCAAAGCATACGTTTCCTGAAACTATGAGAGGAATGTGGTGTTGGGATTTCGTGTGGAGTTTGTGTTACTTTTTTTTTTTAAAGATATGTTTTCAGCACTAGTGGCCTTTTATTATTTTTTTGACAGTAGGTAGACAGGAAAGAGGGGTAGACATTCGGCAAATGTCGCTGGGTGTGGGACTCGAACCCGGCACTGGATGAATGTGGCTCTAGCGTGAAGCGCTTTGAGGGGTCGATATGACAAGAAAAGGGCTATATACAGTGCCTTGCGAAAGTACTCGGACCCCTTGAACTGGTCAACCTCTTGCCACATTTCAGGCTTCAAACATAAAGATATAAAATTCAAATTTTTTGTGAAGAATCAAAAACAAGTGGGACACAATCGTGAAGTGGAATGAAATTTATTGGATGTGTCAAACTTTTTTAACAAATAAAAAACTGGAAAGTGGGGCGTGCAATATTATTCAGCCCCTTTACTTTCAGTGCAGCAAACTCACTCCAGAAGTTCAGTGAGGATCTCTGAATGATCCAATGTTGTCCCAAATGACTGATGATGATAAATAGAATCCACCTGTGTGTAATCAAGTCTCCGTATAAATGCACCTGCTCTGTGATAGTCTCAGGGTTCTGTTCAAAGCGCAGAGAGCATCATGAAGACCAAGGAACACACCAGGCAGGTCCGAGATACTGTTGTGGAGAAGTTTAAAGCCGGATTTGGATACAAAAAGATTTCCCAAGCTTTAAACATCCCAAGGAGCACTGTGCAAGCAATCATATTGAAATGGAAGGAGTATCAGACCACTGCAAATCTACCAAGACCCGGCTGTCCCTCTAAACTTTCATCTCGAACAAGGAGAAGACTGATCAGAGATGCAACCAAGAGGCCCATGATCACTCTGGATGAACTGCAGAGATCTACAGCTGAGGTGGGAGAGTCTGTCCATAGGACAACAATCAGTCGTACACTGCACAAATCTGACCTTTATGAAAGAGTGGCAAGAAGAAAGCCATTTCTCAAAGATATCCATAAAATGTCTCGTTTAACGTTTGCCACAAGCCACCTGGGAGACACACCAAACATGTGGAAGAAGGTGCTCTGGTCAGATGAAACCAAAATCGAACTGTTTGGCCACAATGCAAAACGACGACAAGACAATGATCCAAAACATAAAGCCAAATTTACAATGGAATGGTTCACAAATAAACGTATCCAGGTGTTGGAATGGCCAAGTCAAAGTCCAGACCTGAATCCGATCGAGAATCTGTGGAAAGAGCTGAAAACTGCTGTTCACGAACGCTCTCCATCCAACCTCACTGAGCTCGAGCTGTTTTGCAAGGAAGAATGGGCAAAAATGTCAATCTCTCGATGTGCACAACTGACAGAGACATACCCCAAGCGACTTACAGCTGTAATTGCAGCAAAGGGTGGCCTAACACAGTATTATCGCAAGGGGGCCGAATAATATTCCACGCCCCATTTTTCAGTTTTTTATTTGTTAAAAACATTTGATACATCCAATAAATTTCATTACACATCACAATTGTGTCCCACCTGTTGTTGATTCTTCACAAAAAAAATTTAAATTTTATATCTTTATGTTTGAAGCCTGAAATGTGGCAAGAGGTTGAAAAGTTCAAGTGGGCCGAGTACTTTCGCAAGGCACTGTAAATTCAGTCCATTTACCATAGCTTTTGGGGCTGGGTAAATGAGTGAAAACTATAGTACAATAGACTACACCGCTTGCACTGAATATCTTGCTAATATGATAATTGACAAGATCCATCAGTCTCAATCAAATCTTTCAAACAATATCTGTCATGACGTAGGCATGGTTTGAGATGGGCTGTGTGTGTGTGTCTCTCCCTCTTTCTCCACCTTCCTCTCTGCATGTTGTTGATCATCCTCTAAGGAAATGTTGCTGTTCTGCTGTGCTCAACTGGTCCTCGTCAGACATCAACCACCTTAGCATAAGAAGGCCAGCGGGATTGTCCATTCACCCAGTGGTAGATGGACACTTAGAGCTCATATGTGTCCATGAGCAAGTACTGTTTTTTTTCTGTGCTATAGATATTCTTACCTGGAGTTTCCAAGAGTGTCATTTATTCAACATGGCAATACTAGCCTGGGTGGACACCTCTTTCCATTGAGCTCACCACTAGTTTTCCATTCTTCACCCACTGACCTTAACTTACCTGCCTACCCTCTCTCAGTTTCATAACTTACTGGGGATCATTCTGTAAAACCAGAGCAGCACATTTTCTAACCAATCTCCACTTACTTGTTTGCTACCTACCAAGTATAGTCCCTCCATTATTCAGTCTCTCACTTGAATAACAACTCATGCTTAATAGGAGTGTAAATGGATATCATGGTGCAATTCCTATGTAGGCAGGTATATGATTTAAGCTTGACACCTTGCATCTATGTTTGAGACCTTTATCTTGAAGAGAGATAGGAATAAGTTCTTGTGTTCTAAATGCTTAGTTTTTTGTTTCATCGAACAATAGGATGTTTCCAAATAATATCTATTTTACTGAGTGTATTTGAGAACCTTCATCTGTTTTTTATATGATGAGTTTGGAGTGATGGCTTCTTCCTCTCTGAGTGGCCTTTAAGCCCATGTTGGTATAGGACTCACATGTCTGGGACACAGGTCCCCACTCCTTCCTGAACAGTATGATGGCTAGAAATTCCCATGGTGTTTATACTTGCATATATTTTTTTAACAGATGAATTAGGCACCTTAAGGTATTTTAGCTCAGGAAGAACAAGACTTTTGGTGGTTCACAATTTTCTTCCCGTTATTTTGGCCAGTTTCTTTTGAGTTTTCCATTATGCCACATTTGAAAGCAGCGTGTTTGAGGTGAACTTTCATTTGACTTGATAACTGCAAATTGTTTCTTTAAAAATAATTTTTTATCTTGTCAAATAAGAAAAAATCATTTACATTTGTATATATACTTTACTAAATGGTAAATGGCCTGCATTTGTATAGCGCTTTATCAGGTCCCGGGAGACTCCAAAGCGCTTTACACAACAATCAGTCGTTCACCCATTTATTTACACATTCACACAGTTATAGTGGTGAGCTACATAGTAGCCACAGCTGGGGCAGACTGACAGAAGTGAGTCTGCCGCCGCCGTAGTGAATCTTATACTTCACTAAAGTAGAAGTATAAGATTGCAAATGCAAAATATATATATATATATATATTTCAGCTTGGCCAATGGCAAGGTGCACCTTGTGTGAAGTGCAACTTGGACCTATTTTGTGAAACGTGGTTAACCAATTTAACATCGCCTTGAACCAATTTACTTCAGGTGCACAGATGGTACTTTTTTCTTTGGAAATGCTCCATACTTGAAAGAAATGCTTATTTTTCAAACGTGGTAAAGGACCTTCGAGCCCTCTGACATCCACCAGCAGCTGTGGGTCTGTACTCATATACCAAAGCAATAATTTCATGGATATATCTGTGTTTGTACCACACAGAGCAGAAGTACAGGTTGTATTTTGAATTTAAATCACTAATATATGATAGTAGAAGCTGAAAGGGATGCGCTAGTATGTGTGACTGTAATGCTAGCAGACAGCAAAATGGTGATAATACACTGATATGTAGTTTTTAATAGAAAAATGAAATCTGAAATGAGTGGCCTGCATTTGTATTTACTGCCACTGATTTATTACTTTATGGTATGTTTGCCAGCTTTGTATATCTATAGAACAATTTATATAGCTCAGGCTCACTCATTCTTGACTTTGGGATATTCTAACACATGAATAAAGGTTGATCTAAACCCATCATTGTAGCTCTGGCTGTATGTTTAGTGTTGTCCTGTTGGAAGGTCAGCTTCCATCTCTGTCTTTAGTATTTTGCAGCTCCTGGTTTGTTTTTCTAAGATTTTCCTGTATTTAGGTCCATGCATCTTCCATTCAACTCTGAACAGATTCCCTGTCCGCGTTGAAAAAAACTATTCCCACATTACGATGCTGCCACCACCATGTTTCACTATGAGGATGGTGTGCAGTGTTTATTTTCCACCACAAACTGCATTTTCCGTATATGTGAAACAGCTCAATTTAGGACTGATATGTACAAAACATTTTATAGGCAATTGGTTGCACTGTTTTATTTAGTGGTATCTGAATACAAAGGCACACAGTTATTTTTATTTCTGAAAATATTTGAAAATCATCTATAATTTTCCTTCCACTTCACACGCATGCACCGCTTTGTGTTGATCAATCACAAAAAATCTTCATAAAAATGTTTGTGGTTGTAACATGACAAAATGTGAAAAGGTTGAAGGGGTATGAGCACTTTTGCGAGGTACTGATTGAACATATCTCTTTATCAGGTTTAAAGGAAAACCAGCAGACACTGAGAATTACAAATTCTTCAGGACATCCCACTCATCACACTGTCATTTTCTCTCTGGGAACTTTTCCTTTTGAAACCCTTCTTCCTGTGAACAGTCAGTCCCATGTGAGGAAATGTAACATTATTTATTAAAAGTCATTGTTTATCACTCAGGCCGTCACTTCAGACCCTTGTGACAGTCTGGTTCTGCCAAGTTTTTCAGGGTATAATAACAGCAAAAACACAATGCCCGGAAGACGGATGAGTGGAGAGTTTTATTTCTTTCTTTCATATCTCTGACCTTAAGATAATCCAACCCTGTGGACAGAAACACCCACTGTGCAGCAGTCAGCTCGGCGAGAAGTACTTCTTAATTATCACCCTTGAGCAGTTTGTTTTGAAGGGAATAAACGAAGGGACAAGACTGAATGAAAATAATGTTTTCAAAGATTTTTTTTTCCAACATTGAAGCCACTGGTGCCAAACAGGAAGCAAAGTAAAGTGAATGGCAGTGACAGGGCAGACTTTGGGTTGTGTTGATTGACAGTGCAATACTGTCAAATTCCTTTTGATGGGATTAAATTGTCATGACCTCTCAGATATGGAAATTGAGGCACTGATCTGAGGCACTGAAAATGTCAACATTATTAAACTGTTAGACGGGTCAATGCAGCTGAAGGCACCGTGCAAAAGTTTTTCTGGTCAATTAGTACAATTTATTTCTACAATTTTATGAAGATTCTTAACAGTGCCCCAGTGCCTTGTAAAGGTATTACTGCTTCTTAGATCTACACAAAGCAATGCCTAACTGTACATGCAACTTGTATCATGGATTTCCTTGTAGAACCCTATTTAAAAACCAGTACAATAAATTACCTTCAGAAGTCACAAAATTAGTAAAGGGGTATGATAATGTGTTGGTTTATATACTGTCTACTCGGAGAAAGAGAAAAAGAAAAGGTAACAATCATTGACAGGTAATATGCTCACTGTTGGCACTCAGTCAGTACAGTCACAAAAAGCTGAGTTGCATGCAGCTGCAGCAGGCCTTGTTGGCAGGTAAGGACGTCAAAATTGACATCATGCAGGCTTTGAGGTTAAATGTACAGCATAGCAGGCTGGGTGCCATGTATTAGGTCTCATTTATGCACTAAAGCAATCAGGTCCTTATGGGAAAGAGAAAGCAAAAAACATTGACAAACATAGGCATAAGAAGTCTTGTAGGGGACACAGCAAACATGTATAAAAAAGAGGTCTGGTCAGATGTGACCAAAATTAAGCTGTATGACCTACATGCAGAATGCCACCTGTGACACAAAACAAATATTAACACCTGATCCATGTGGTGAAACAAGGTGGTGACAGCATGATGCTGTGGAGATCCTTTTCGTAGGTAGGGACAGGCAAGCTGGTTTGATCTGATGGAAAGATGGATGGAACAAAGAGAAATTCCTGAAAGAAAACCTTTTGGAGGCTACAAAAGATCTGAGGCTGGGGTGGAAGTTTTCAGCAAGACAACAACCCTAAATGTACAGCCAGAGATATATTGCACGGTTAGACCAATGGATAGTCATGTGTCACAATGGTCCAATTAATGTACAGAACTCAACAATACTGAAAATCTGTCATGGAAATTTTGGTTCTTGGACCCTTTCCTTGCAATATGTATAACAATGAGCTATTAAACAAAGAAGATTTACCAAGAATTCCAGTCTTTACCATGAACACACCAACCCCAGCATGAAACATGGTGGTGGGATCTTCATGCTGTGGGGATGCTTTCTTCCCTATTAAAAGAAAGATGGATAGAGTTAAACAAAGGGCTGAGCTTGAGCTATTTTGAAGAAAAGATTGGACAAAAACATCATTCTGTAAATATGAGCAACTTGTACACCAAAATTATTTTTCTTCCACTTCACAATTACTCACTTTATTTTCCTTTAATCCCAGTAAAACACAGAAAAATGATCAGACCTGGAAATTGCCTCTCCTAAAATACAAAAAAAGCATTTATACTGCAGAAAAAAAGAGAAATCTTCAGTTTATTACTCCTCAAATTAATTTAGAAACTTGGAGCAAATGAAGTGGGGGAAATGGAAATACAGTCCCTGTGATCTCAAAGGATTTCGGTACATTGTACTTTATTTCATCTGAAGCTTTCAGTCACAATCAAAGTCATATCTGCCGATCTTCTATCGTGGCAGCTTTAATAAAAACTTAATAACTCGCCGACTCTTGCTATACTTATAGCCTGGATCAGGGGCAGAGGGGGTAACTGGGTGTGAAATAGACTGCAGTTAGTTGATGGACTCATGAAAGGACTCGGATGGCTGCTTGTCACTCACAGCCTGAACCGCCTCTGCTCCATCTGAAGTCAAAATATGAATCTAAATAGCCTGGAAAAAAGGCATTTCTCAACCAATGGAACCCTGAAGTGGCATCATCACAGGAAGTTATTGGAGGCGCAGCCTGCCTGGGAGCCTGCCCGCCGAGGGTAGGAGGGGTTGTAGTGACGCTGTCATCCAATGGGCACCGGCTTCCTCCGGACCGAACGCAGCATCTCTGTCTCAGCGGCACTTTTGCGCCAGACAAGTAGGGACGTTCTTTTGCTCAGTGGTGGAGAAGAAAAAAACACAGGGATCCGGGAATTACTGAGGCGTTTACTGACGGAGAAAGATCATCCTTTTTACCCCTGATTTTTTCTTTTTCTCTTACCTCTTGGGTTTTTTTGTTGGCAAAGATGATCGTTGGCTGCGTCCTGTTGGCGTGCACCTTACTTGTGGGCGCATCCTCGGTAAGATGAGTTAATGCCTTGTCTGCTCCGCTCACAGTACGGTGGAAGTGCTGCACTGCTGTAGTGCTTACTGGAGCTTTGCAGCGCGCTGCATGAGCGCTCAGAAGTGGCTGCGAACGGCTGACTTTGCCCCGTAGTGCTGCGCCGCCACATGATGGGTGCAGTGGAGTCATGCAGTGCTACATTACTGCTTAGAAAAAGAAAAAAAATCTGCTCAGCTTGTGTTTCTCATTTATTTGTTTTGGGGGGTAAAAAGTCAGTGAGGACTGAGCGTTTGCCTCCCCAGATAAACTGCTGCACTATTGCAGTGGACAGCGCTTTCTGGAGAGGCTTGTTATTCTGTTGCCTGCAATTAACTTCCTTTGCACACTGCTACATGTAAGGGAGTGCGTCTTAGCGATCAGTGCCTAATGAGGAAGAATAAGTATAGGAGAGTGAGGAAGACATCTTGCCATTTCCTAACTGAGGGGGCAAAGCAAACACTGCCATGGCTTTGCTCTGCTCATATACATTCAGAGGGGATGTAATATATATATATATATATATATATATATGAATCAAGCAATCAGGTGCATGCTGCGAGTACTCTTGCACTCTGTCATTCTGCGGCTGTGCCTGATAATAGTGCACATTTAGCATTTTCTTTAACTACACATTGCAAGACAATCTGCTACGCTTTTTGGACACTTTATATGATGTTGCTGTCGCTCATGCCTCCAGTCTTTTTTTTTTTTTTTGTAGTTGTCGATGATCAAAGCTTGTTCATAAGATTATGATTATAATTATGATCACCACCAGTTCATTTTTGTCACAACTTAAGTATATCTAAAAAGCTTTCACACTGATATGCTTTTTGTTACCACACATGGATTTTCACACTAAGATCGTCCCACTGCACGGTGGCGGTTTGTGATCCGGGTGATGTGGCTCACCACACAGGACATCACAGCACAGCCTTTGGGGCGGCCCAAAGATTGTTTTTTTTTTTTTTGCTTTAAACTTATTTGTCAGTTGCAGCAGAAACAAATGTCGAATTGCATATTTGTATGTCCCCTTCATGTTGTGATTAGGTGGGCACCAAAACAAAAGCTGTGTTTTATTTCCTGCTGTCATAGGTGACTGGTGTGAGCGGGGCCAGAGTGACGGGGACAAAAACGATAATTATAAATAATGCAATTCGTCGGTATAATAGTCCACTATATGATAAATTTGAGTAATAATTTACATTTACACAAGACAAGAAATAAACAGGATGATGAAATTGCTTTTATTTAAAACAGAAAAGAAACAATTATTTCTACTGCTGCTTACATAATATATTAACTATCACAGATATATACTCAATGATATTTAGTTACTAAACTAACTAAATAAGAATTAAGAGAGGTGCTTTTTTAGGGTTGCATGTCATGACTGGAGCTTTGCAAGCAAAACCAGTGTAATAGCTGTCTTTTCACCAGCTGGACGGCAGTGCACAGCAATGGGGCGACTCAATGGTGCATATACCTACACTAGCATGTCATTAAGAGGACTGTAGGAACAGTATGATTTTAAATTCAACTGCACTTGCAAATTTTTAATGCTCTTCACCTTCTTTCTGAAAGTCCTGTTCCTAAAAGCTCTATCTCATGCATCAAGGCTGCCTGACCAGTGGTAGGGGCCAGCAAATACATAGAGTTGGCCATTGCCCCACCCCATGCCCCCTCTAATAGCACCAGTGTCTAAAGCAAATCATTGACTAAGTTAAGATCAATCAGTAAAATTCAGCATTAGTCTGAAAAAACTGTGAGATCAGCTTATGAACCTAAATGAGTCCACCTCTTTTTTCATACCCTAGGGGAGTAGAGCGGGCCAGCCCCTTAAACCTTCTTGCAGACCCGGCTTCTCTCAGAGCTTCTACACGGTGATTGTCCCCAGAGATGTACTGCATGGCCAGAGCATCCTCAAAGGTAAGTCTGCTGCTGCAGGCTAACATTTATTGACTGATGATTTTCTTTTTTATCATCTCTGCACTGATGTGTCGCATCGTGTGAGTTTGTGTTTGCCTACTTTGTGTTTGTGTATTGCGTGTGAAGGGGTAAAAGATATGGCGTGGGATTCTCCATCACTCCTAAAAGGTCAGAATGTAATTTTGCTGTAGAGGTGCAACATGGGCGCAGCAGACTTTTTCTTTTTCCTGGATCTCGGAATGTGGTGTGACAGCAGGTAGCTTGATGCATTCTGTTCCAGCAGCTTTTCAATTGAAATGGGTTTTACTGATGAATAAACAGTAAAATTACTCCCACTGTAATAAAAATGAGAAATTACTTCTTTTGATTGACTTAGCAGTGAGCTCTCAGAGCAGACAAAGTTAAACAACCTTCCCCCTTTCTCTTCCCGTCTACCCAACTTTTATTTTATTTTTGCTGTTTGTTACAGCTCCTTTAATCATTTCATTATATTCTTTTTAAGAGAATCCAATTCCGTTTTTCATCCGCTTCATTTCTCTTCAACTGAGGGAGTGTGCTGCACCTACTGTGAGGTTAATCTGCAGCCATGTGAAAATTATGCTGCAGCTTTTTCAGCATGTTTCATTTGTTTTCTGGTGAATCATAGCCATAATGGAAATGAATCCCCACCCCCCTCCAGCCACATTCCAGTTTCCCACATTTGCATAATTGACTGACAAAGAACACCTTGAACGGTCTGTGAATGTGCTTGCATAACACAGACCAGACCATATTTAAATCTGTAAAGTGCTGTGAGGAAGTATGTCGTCTCTTATAGATATTTGCTCTTATAGAGGCTTTTGTTTTCTTGTCTTACTTAACGGTTTAGATTGTCAATTTTAGACAAAATGCAGTTTTCAAATGATACTTTGATTAATTATAGGGAAACAGCCATCCAAACCAACATTGTTATAAGTGAAGAAGCAATTTCCCTCTAAAGCTAGTAACTAGTTGCGCCACCTTTGGCAGCAACAACTGCAATCAAGCCTTTGCAATAACTGTCGATGAGTCTTTGACATCGCTCTGGAGGAGTTTGGCCCAGTGTTCTTTGCAGAATTTGTTGAATTCAACATAATTGGATGTTTTATGAGCGTGAACAGCCTGTTAAAGTTCATGCCACACCAAGCCAATCATGTTTAGGCCTGAACTTTAATCATGCCATTCAAAGGGGAATTGCTGGTATGCTTCGATCATTGTCTTGCTGAGTAACCAGAGTGTGCTGGAGTTTTAAGGTCACAAACTTTCTTCTTCAGCATTTTCTGGTAGAGAGAAGAATTCATGCCTCTGTCAATTACAGTAAGTCACCCAAATCTTGAAGCTGTAAAGCAACTCCAGACCATCACAGTACCACCACCATGTTGGTTGTTGGCTTGATCTTCTTTTACTGAAATGTTTTAGCTTTACACCAGATGTAACAGAACAGATACCTTCCAAAAAGTACCACTTTTGTCTTATCAGTCTACATAATTTCCCAAAAGTCGGACCATCAAGATGCTTTTTGCCAGCTATGATATGGTCACAGAGACAGTGCTATATTTTCACATAGGGCAAGATTGTTTTGATTAGCCTTTTCCCATTAATACATTAAATGATAATTTCATAACTGTTTTTGTACTTACTCGGGTCATCTTTGTCTGATGTTCAAATTTGTTTGATAATCTAAACCACTTAAGTGTAAGAAAAAAACAAAAACCGAAGAAACTTGTAAGGGGGAAAACCTTTTCACAGCACAGACATGATGAGGAGCGGAGAGGCTTGTTTTGAAAATTTAGGATGTTCACTCTGACAGAAGATGGGTAAGAGCTGGGATTTGATACAGAGAATGAAGCCAGTATTTAGGATGTTTCATATTCCCTTCGTTTCCTCCCTGCATAATAGCACACTGTTACTCATAGCTTTGGATAGCAGCTCAACAACACAGTAGAATGAGGTAAGCTCTCCCCTGACACCTTGCTTTTATAGCCAAATATTTGTCTATTGTTTGTGAAATGCTGTTTGCCAGAGGGAAATGGCATTTTTATTGTAACAGCTGTTTGAGGATTTCCCGGCTGCAAGCGTAGCAATCGAATTATTCTGGAGGTTATTTTGTTGTTTAAGAAGCTGACAAGGACGGTGCAGCCGGTCAGTGGGGAGCCGGTTTGCCTGGAGCGCCTCGCAGCTCAAGGTTTCAGCTGAATTTTGAAATAGGCTCAGGCGCGTTAAGAAAAATGTGATGAATTTAGAACGATAATGTTTCACTCCCTTCTGTGACCGGGTGTGATGCGTGTGTGTGTCACGGGGATGCGAGATGTTGCTGCTAATGCCTGTGTTTGAAAAACTGTCACAGCAGAGCTGAGATGCATCAATTTGATTCACCTTATGTGCTCGATCAGTGTAGCTTTGATCCCACGTTACCTTGGCTTCCAGTTTCTCTAACTCTCATGTTGCTCTTTGTGCTGTCCTCCCATACTGGCGATTCAAAGAGATATGAGTTCCAGCAGCTTAAGTCCTCTTGGTAGTGATTAATGTGCAGCAGCTCGCCTTATTGGAGGTCTGTTTTCTGTGCAGTTGGACACAAAGTGGCGAGAAGCTGAATGCTATAGTATGAAAACCTAAAACTCTCACGTCTAAAGGAAAATAATTGGCTAAGACTTATTGTGGAGGGATCCTGGATGCTCTGAAGCTGAGATTTCAAAACTGCAAAAAAATCTGCCAGACCCTTCGTGTTTTATTATTCAGGATGCTTTATTGACATTTTGAAGAAATGCAAAATAATCACAATCCAATCTCTTCATTATATGCTATATGTTCAACAAACAACAGAGTCCAACCCTTAGCCTTACACAACTAAAGTGTCCTTTAGAAAGATACTTAAAGAGAAAGAGTTTATTCTAGTCTACATTTACCATAATATACTCTATTAATTATTTTAGACGTCTTCAGTTATAATTTTGATCAGAGGTACATTTTCTGGACAAAACAAAATCCTCAGTAAAGGTTAGACTCCATTTTCAATCCTATTTTGATCTATGTGGTGCAAAAAATTTAAACAAGCATGAAATATGTTACCTTTATTTATCAGTTATTTAAATAAAATTATTAATTCCCCTGAGTGGGGCTTGTGGAAACAGAGTTTTGTCAGTTGAAATCTATGCACAACTAAGAAAAACTAGTAATTACACTGTCAGCATTTATATCACCAATTGTATGAAGACCTAATATTTGCAAGACAGCAAACTTGTTATCAGTTTAGCATGTTTTAATTGTCCATTGTAAGGGATTGGTGCCATATTGTACTTTTCAAAACATTTCTATGGTTTAAAGTTCTTTTACTGAAACATCAGTGCTGGAGGGACCAGTGTTTTCTCCAGCAATATGGAGCATGAAATAATGCTGCTCTGTCTCTCCCCCACTTGTTACTGCACACTGGCAATCAGTTGGCTGAAAAATGGCTGCTGGAGTGTTTCCTTGCTTACAAGAAAGAAAAATGTAGCACTTTGCACGTTGTAAGCAATATGCCTGTTGAGTAGATGGCTGCTCAAGAAGTTAGCCAGCCTAAATCAGCTTGTTTTACTGGCAGAAACATTTAATGTTCAGTGTAATAAGAATGTTTACTTGAGAGAAACTTAAACCACTGTTTTTTCAATGCTTTTCCTGAAGTCTATGCATCAAAATGACAATAAATAAATGTAATAGCTAAGATTATAAAAAGTGTGATAATCAATCAGTTGCAATCAAAAATGATTATATCATATTATGCATTTCTGTTTTAAATATTTGTTTCAAAATCATGATACTATGAAATCTAGGCTTTCACACCCTGATAATCTCATGCCTCAACAGGAGTTTCCAAAGGGTTGTTGTCCAGGGATTGTAGTCTCCCTCTAGACATGAACATTTAGATATGGGGTGAAAAAATGGCAAAAAGCTGCAGCCCATCAGGTGCAGCTGTGTGAAGCAAGCTTCCTCTTCCAGTCACTGAGCAATCTGTCGACTTCAACTCCTTTCACGCTGAGGTGGAGGGGCCAGTTGTTATGCTTCTGTTTTTATGGCGCGTGGGTGGCTAAGAAGCAACCATGTAATATTTTTCTTGTCAAATTCATTAACACCAATTGTAGTTAATTAAAGGTGTTAGAAATATTGTCCTTGACATGGCAGCAGCATATGCCTTACTGTCTCAATGTGTGTCTGCCTTATCAACCCCTCTTTTAGCTGTACGGCCCATATCATTGTTGGATCACACTTTCCATTTCTGGTGGCAATTACTCAAATATGTATGCTTCAATGTGTGATCTCCAATAACTCTGTCACTTTATATTCATTTCATTATAATGAACACAGTTGACATTAAATGTTGGCACATAACTCCACCAACATAGCCTTTTACCAACATGCTCGTCAAACACGTCTTGTTTTGTCCATTATATTGAACTAACACAGAACAAATACCTTGTGAAAGTGTTCATACCCTTTGCATTTACCATTTTGACACGTCACGAACAGATTTACATAATTGTGGAGTGAAAGAAAAATGCTAAATGTTTTTTCTTAGAAACTTCCTTCAGGGTACTTTTCTACCAGCTTTGCACATCTTCTCTACAAAATAGCTCAAGCTCTGCAAGATTGCCAGATTGGGTGGAGGGTGTCTCTGAACATCGATTTTAAGGTTTTGCCATAGATTCTTCATTGAATGTAGGTATGGACCTTGACTAGACTATTTTAAAACACAAATATGCTTTGGTCTAAACCAGGGGTTCCCATGTCCAGTCCTCAAGAGCTACTTTCCTGCAATTTTTAGATGCATCCCTTCTTTAACCCATCTCAATCAAACGAATAGCTTATTACCAGACCTCTGCAGAGCTGAATGACATGCTGATGAGAGAATTAAGCCATTCAGATGTGTTGGAGAAGGGATTCATCTAATAGTTGCAGGATAGTAGCTCTTCAGGATTTGAGTTTGGCACCTATTGGTGTCAAACTCAGGCCCACGCGCCAAATATGGCCTGCAGTATAATTATATTTGGCCCACAAGATGATTCCAAATATCTACTAGAGCTGGCCCACTAACAGACAGTGCATGCACCACTGACACTACAAGCCCTCAATGCCCTGCTGGTGTGTTGGCCCGTCAAGCAGGACCCACAAGCCTCCCTCCTCTGTTGACATTCAGTAGCAATCTCAGGTAGAACTACAAATACCAGATATCTTGCTTGGACAAGTTTGCATGACAGTGGATCAGATTGGAGACCACTGAGCACTAATGAATGTTTTTTTTATGCACTTTAACTTGCTACTCCGAGGCCTGAATTGGAATGGCTGGAATTTCATTGAAAGAAATTCTTATCAATATTGTCAGCTGGTGAAAAAGTTTACATTTGAATTTTAATTAATGAGGCTACAATTTCTTTTTTTTATTTTAATTGTCTTTTATTTGACATTTGCTTTTTTTTACATAAAAAGTTTCATCATAATATCAAAGAGTAGGACAAACACTTTTTCAATGAATATCAAGGTTGGCCCATGACTTTATCAGAGTTTTTAATTTTGGCCCCTGCTCTAAATTATTCTGCCTTTACAGTTTCTTGCAGGTTTTCTTCTAGGGCTGCCCTGTAACACCATCCTTGCTGAAGAAAAGCATCCTCTTAGCATGATCCTGCCCTCACTATGTTTATAGTGGGGGCCGTGTATTCAGGGTGATGTGCAAGGTTAGTTTTCTACCACACTATGTTGTGCAAAAAACATTACATTTGGTCTTAGTTGAATGTCTCTTTTCACATTACCTCTACATTACTTGTGGAAACATGGGCCTCTTGGCTGCTTCTCTCTTTTTTTTAAAATTATTTTTCAGCTCTTGTGGCATTTATTATTTTTTCAGAGTATTTTTTTCACAGTGAGTAGACAGGAAATGGGAGAGGAGTTCCTGCCTCAAGTGGATAAGTTCAAGTATCTCGGGGTCTTGTTCACGAGTGAGAGAAGAATGGAGCGGGAGATCGACAGACGGATCGGTACGGCTGCCGCAGTAATGGGGGCACTGTGCCGGTTCGTTGTGGTGAAGAGAGAGCTGAGCTGAAAAGCGAAGCTCTCGATTTACCGGTCGGTCTACGTTCCTACCCTCACCTATGGCCATGAACTTTGGGTCATGACCGAAAGAACGATATCCCGGATACAAGCGGCTGAAATGAGCTTCCTCTGTAGGGTGGCCGGGCACTCCCTTAGAGATAGGGTGAGGAGCTCGGCCATCCGGGAGGGGCTCGGAGTAGGGCCGCTGCTCCTCCACATCGAGAGGAGCCAGTTGAGGTGGCTCGGGCCTCTATACCGTATGCCTCCTGGACGCCTTCCTCGGGAGGTGTTCCAGGCACGTCCCACCGGGGGGAGGCCCAGGGGACGGCCCAAGACACGCTGGAGGGACTATGTCTCTCGGCTGGCCTGGGAACGCCTTGGGGTCCCCCTGGAGGAGCTGGAGGAGGTGTCTGGGGAGAGGGACGTCTGGGTGTCTCTGCTGAGTCTGCTGCCACCGCGACCCGGTCCCGGATAAGTGAGTACGAGTAGACAGGAAATGGTGTCTAAAGAGTGGGGAAAGGGAGTGCAGAAAGTGCATCAATGGGCTGAGATTCGATCCCGCGACAGCCTGTGATGAGGACTGAGGCCTTCATAAATGGGTCACACGCTTCTCCCCCTACGCTGCCCATTCTTGGCCGCTTCTCTGATTAATGCCTGTCAGTGTAGGTGACCGGTCATGGTAAATTATACTCTTTCCATTTTCTGGTGATGGATTAACCAGTGATGAGACATATTCAAAGGTTGGGATCTGTCTGGTATGCTTCTTGATGTTCATAATGCTGTTTGTTTACTAATGTTCTCTAACAAACCTCCTCAGTGATTTTATTTAGAGTTATCAGATTGACGGAGGGTAAATGCAAATGCGCACGTTTCATTATGTTTTTAACTCTTTGAAACCATGTATATTTTTTCTTCCACTTCACTATTGTGCACTACTGTATAATTGTGCTCCGGTATATCTGATGACATTCTTTTTTTGGCACACTGGTGCAAAGTATTTGACTTCAGCCAGCAGTAAATAGTTTGCCAAAATTTATAAAGGAGCAGATTGAAGACAGTCTCTGGCAAGAAAAAAAAAGACAAAACAATCTCAGCATGAAAAGTAATAATTACAGGCGGAAAGAAGAAAACCATTTTACAAAAACAAAATTCATTTTCCCTGTTCTTTTTGACTGAGTACCCATGACCAAACGATTTACTCGTGATGGGAGTGGCCTCTTGGAGCCTGACAGTACCCATTGCCATACAGCGTAAGGCTTCACTGGAGGGTTTAATGAGAAAGAAAATGATGTGAGTTGCATACAGCGGTCTTTACTAGCTTTCATCTCTGCTGAACACTGGAGAGTTTGTCGGCTGATGTGTTTGAGCACCATTTCCACCACCATTATCATATAGTGTATCTCCTGTTGTTTAGCCCGATAAGCTTCCATCTCTTCAGCCAAAAAGCAGCTGTTCTGTTCCCAGGTAGTGGTCCAACACCTTCCTGAGACAATGTTTTATCTCTTTACAGAGATCACGAGGAAAGCCGTTAAGCTTTCTGCCACTGGATCACCATAACCTTCAATTTTATCCACGTTTTACAGGTTTTTGTGTTTGTGCCGGAGCAAAGTTTTCTCAGCCGATTAAGGATCTTGAAATCCCTTTTTGCTTGTTCCTCTCCTGTTTGACTGTTCAGGCAATATCCAATAAATGCTCCATCACTAAGTAAACCTAAGGACTGTGCTTTTCTCGCTGGCTGAGTCAGGTGTTGTGTCCTGTTGAGGCAAAGCTTTTGTGTTATCAAAGGAAAAAATATATGAGAAAGTGGATTCTGAAACCTTATCATGGAAACATTGTTTACTGGGCTGTGACAAAATGGAAATAAATGGATTTGTACTGGATGCATGTGACAAAATTTAAAACACATCAAGCTTTTTAAAACATCTAGAGCAATGTATTTTCAAATTCTTATGCTTGCACCTTTTTTTCATTTAGTTTTAGAATAGTAAGATTATATGACTGCTTAAGTGCTGAAAGGTCATTTAAGAAGTGTTATGCATCATTCAGTGTTCCTGCTGGTCATTCTTTTTTGGCTTTGTAGGTTAAAAAGGCTGTTATGATCAAGTGGTTGACCATAGAAGACCTTTGTTTAACTAATTTACAAATCTCTGCCCTGCTGCAAGCTTACACTAAATAAATTATCGAATGCTTCTATGTAAATGTTAGTCTGGGAGGCTGGTCAGGATTAAAGGCATATACAGGTCCTTCTCAAAATATTAGCATATTGTGATAAAGTTCATTATTTTCCATAATGTCATGATGAAAATTTAACATTCATATATTTTAGATTCATTGCACACTAACTGAAATATTTCAGGTCTATTATTGTCTTAATACGGATGATTTTGGCATACAGCTCATGAAAACCCAAAATTCCTATCTCACAAAATTAGCATATTTCATCCGACCAATAAAAGAAAAGTGTTTTTAATACAAAAAACGTCAACCTTCAAATAATCATGTACAGTTATGCACTCAATACTTGGTCGGGAATCCTTTTGCAGAAATGACTGCTTCAATGCGGCGTGGCATGGAGGCAATCAGCCTGTGGCACTGCTGAGGTCTTATGGAGGCCCAGGATGCTTCGATAGCGGCCTTTAGCTCATCCAGAGTGTTGGGTCTTGAGTCTCTCAACGTTCTCTTCACAATATCCCACAGATTCTCTATGGGGTTCAGGTCAGGAGAGTTGGCAGGCCAATTGAGCACAGTGATACCATGGTCAGTAAACCATTTACCAGTGGTTTTGGCACTGTGAGCAGGTGCCAGGTCGTGCTGAAAAATGAAATCTTCATCTCCATAAAGCTTTTCAGCAGATGGAAGCATGAAGTGCTCCAAAATCTCCTGATAGCTAGCTGCATTGACCCTGCCCTTGATAAAACACAGTGGACCAACACCAGCAGCTGACACGGCACCCCAGACCATCACTGACTGTGGGTACTTGACACTGGACTTCTGGCATTTTGGCATTTCCTTCTCCCCAGTCTTCCTCCAGACTCTGGCACCTTGATTTCTGAATGACATGCAGAATTTGCTTTCATCCGAAAAAAGTACTTTGGACCACTGAGCAACAGTCCAGTGCTGCTTCTCTGTAGCCCAGGTCTGGGGAATGCGGCACCTGTAGCCCATTTCCTGCACATGCCTGTGCACGGTGGCTCTGGATGTTTCTACTCCAGACTCAGTCCACTGCTTCCGCAGGTCCCCCATGGTCTGGAATCAGCCCTTCTCCACAATCTTCCTCAGGGTCCGGTCACCTCTTCTCGTTGTGCAGCGTTTTCTGCCACACTTTTTCCTTCCCACAGACTTCCCACTGAGGTGCCTTGATACAGCACTCTGGGAACAGCCTATTCGTACAGACATTTCTTTCTGTGTCTTACCCTCTTGCTTGAGGGTGTCAATAGTGGCCTTCTGGACAGCAGTCAGGTCGGCAGTCTTACCCATGATTGGGGTTTTGAGTGATGAACCAGGATGGGAGTTTTAAAGGCCCCAGGAATCTTTTGCAGGTGTTTAGAGTTAACTCGTTGATTCAGATGATTAGGTTCATATCTCGTTTAGAGACCCTTTTAATGATATGCTAATTTTGTGAGATAGGAATTTTGGGTTTTCATGAGCTGTATGCCAAAATCATCCATATTAAGACAATAAAAGACCTGAAATATTTCAGTTAGTGTGCAATAAATCTAAAATATATGAATGTTAAATTTTCATCATGACATTATGGAAAATAATGAACTTTATCACAATATGCTAATATTTTGAGAAGGACCTGTACATGGGCAAGCAAACAACCAGGCCTTAAGTTGCGGTCTGCACTGATTCCTGCTGTAGGCAGATAAGCCAAGAAAAGAGGAATTCCAGTGGCTGCCCATCACTGTGCAAACCATCCCCTCGCTCCAACGACCCCAGTAGACAACTAGGAACACAGAGAGGGTGACATGGCCTCAGTGCGCAAGAAATTGATTTGCAGTTCAGTCAGATATTGTCTCTTTAAGTTGCTGTCAACACATATTTGAAAAGACAACAGTGATTAGCATCACCCTTTGCCCCTCGTCGGTCCTGGGAGACCGCAAAAGCAAAGAGTCTGTGTGGTTTAGGTGCCTGTCTGAATGCTTGTTTGCTATTAGTTTACTAAGATGTTTAGACAGAAAATGACAGTAATAAGGTACAAAAATGTATTTCACCAAATTATCTTTTGGATGAATATTTCACAAATGCAAAAAGGACAGGAACTGAATAACATCACATATTTTTCAACCCATCTATAATGGTGAAAAGATCATTCGTTTCTTCATGAGTAATTCTCAGAACAAACCATTCTTCCCTATTTTTATATTTTTTAGGGCTAGAGTTGCTAAATCTGAGCCATAGACTCTAGAAAAGGCACATCAAACTTAAGATGGTAATGGTAGCTAAATGAAACGATGGCTTAATTTCCTGTAAAATGTTGACAAAATAGTCCAAAAAGGTGGTGCAGCGGCAACAAAATTACTTAAGCCTACCCACTGTGGTCGTTCATTCTTCATGAGTGCAGGGTAACATTACATTATGTGTGAGTGTTTGAGAGAAGTAACACAAAACAGCCCAATAAAACATTAGGTCAACTGTTTCTGAACTGTCTCTAATGACATTTATTAGTGATTTAAACCATTAGCACAGTTAGTATCAGTAACAGTAAGAGCTATCTCTCTGTGAAATAACCTAAATAGCACAATTCAATGGGAGTTCACTCTTTATGTGAAAGTAAGTTAAAAACATGTAAAGGTGACATTGTTTTTTACTTTTAAACGACCTTTTTCAGTGCCTTTACCACTGTTAGAATCTCTAATAGTAACTAGCCTGGTTAGCATCACTAACAGTAGAAGTAGACTCTCTGTATTCTTTTGGATTCTAAGTATTCCTATATTGTGTCAAAGTCTTCAAACAGGCTGCCAATTATTTAAAATCTTAAATGTTTTGTTGTAAACAGAGGTTGAAAGTTCAAGACAATAAAATAAAGCAGAGTTCTATATTTCCATTGTTGCTCTCTAGGGCTCTGGTGTTTTTTCTGCAGTTATTCTCACTGTTAACAGTTTGACATGACTTTTACTGCTCCGAATGTTGATGCAAAACGTACAGCAAACATTCATCTTATATTTCATTTCAAGTAAAATATCTGTCCACTGATGTTAAGTAGTCTTCAAAATCTAAACAATATATCTTTTAACATATTTGAAACATTTGGTCAAGTACAGTTAGTGAAAGTACCATATAATTTGTTATTTACGTGAGAATTATTTTTTTTTTTTGGGCTGTAAGCTTAAGCTTTGAGAAGGAACTCATTCAAAATATGACTTTAAACATGACAGGGTTTTGTCAACAGATGGCTAAACCCGATATCTGATCCAAGAATGATATCAGGATTGGGTCGAATAGCAGTACTGGGTAGGATTGGGCCTCATCTTTAAAAACAACCTAGAATTGCAAGTCCTTTTTTGCTTCTTTCATCTCTGGGCTTTTAATTTAACAGCTGGTCTTTTAGGTTCACAGAGAGAGAAAGATTTGAACACGCTAACCTTTAATCTAAATGATTTATTTAAAAGGGGATCCTGCTTTCATTTTATCACTGTAGACTTTCAGCCTGGACTTCCTGCTGTTTAATAGCATCTCTAAAAGTTACACATACAAAATGACATGTAACATGACCCCAATTAGACTACAGCAAGAAAATCTGGCAAAGAGCCATATCTGCCTTGAAACAGCAAGCTCAGACGTTGCTGTGCCATGAAGAACTTCGGACTCCTAACCTACTATCTGAAGTGACAGGGTTTTCATAAGTACGTCCAGACCCAAGAACCGGGACCGTGGGAAGGATTATGTTTTCAGGCATTTGATAAGCGGGATGCCATTTTCCTTCTGACTCATGAACGTCTCTCTTGTCCTCCAGAGAGTCTTTTCATCTCAGCAGCCAGGACCTGCAGTCTGTGGTGAGCTGATAGAATACAGGTACAGAAGATGAGCCACATCATTTCTCTTTATCTCACCTGCCTTCTTACCAAGCTGAGCTACGCTCCCATATCCCTCAAACTCCCTACAACATCCCATACATGCTGAGCCAATTCCATCAAGAAAGCCACCCAAGATATAGTACATTCCCCAGCACAATGCTTTTCATCCTGTTTTGTAGTCTTTCTCTCTCTGCCGGTAGTGTGTCGAAAAAAGGGTAGGTTTTGATAGATGGGATGCTGGCTGTCAGCAGAAATGTTGTCAGTGCTTCAATGGGATTTTTTTTACTGGTCGTACTCTGATCTATGCTGGTCTCCTCTGAGTATGGTGATATTCGCTATGGTCTAATAGTCATTTGCTGGGTCTTGCCATGTTTTCTCATGAGTTTAACTGCAGCAAATATCCATATTTATTGCATTATCTCCCAGTGAAAAATGTTGAAAAATCTATCTTTTCATTTTAAGCCCATTTATTCACTGGGAGAAAAGATGCCATGTTAAAAAAATATCTTTGACATGGCATTTTGTTATAAAATCACCAGTGGCACCAATGCTGGTACCCCTAACATTTCCCCTTAAAATATATGTAAATTAAGAACCTTTTAATTTTAACTATACCTTTTTAAGTTGATCAGTTTTTAGAAACTTCTACATAGCATTGCATGATTTCGTGTTTCACTAGGATATATATATGAAGAAACACATAATCTATTTTCATAATCCACTGGGAACTAGACTGAACAAAGGCATATTTATCTTGCCACCAAATACAGTAGGCAGCAGGGTAGTTGTGGTCAAAAAAGTCTCCAAAGCTTACTGCAGCAAATAGTGGGAACTTGAGGTCACCAAGTCTCCATGATAACAATTAGATGCTATCTACATGATAAATTGTCATTTTAAATGGGTGGCAGAAAAAAGATTTTCCTTCCTACCATCACAAATGTAAACATGTACATTAATCAAAATATATTTTAATTGAGCTTTCAGCAATAAACACTCTAGCTGAGTTTGGTGTGAAACAAAGGATCAATATGTGTAAGACATCTATTGCCACTGTTAAGCATGGTGAAGAACCTGTCATATTGTGGGCCTACTTCTCTTTCAATGGGCCTGGGAACCTTATGACTCCTGATTTACGAGTGGTACTTCGCAAACAGAAACAGCAGCAGGGTAGAATCTGAGAATATGTTTAACCCACGGTTAAATGAAAACCAGAGAGAATATTTGTTCCAAAATGGTTCACATACTTCAAAAACAGCTAAAAGGTAACAAACTTTGTAGATGGAGTTTTATATTTAAACTGCAGTTACTCTATAGATTCCTTTTCTGCTACCAATTATTGAATGCACACAAACTTTATCTTCTGCGAAATTTACTGTTTAAAATAAGAACTGCAATGAATGTCATGAGCCTCTAGCAAAGGTAAAAGTATCAAAAGGATGTCCTTGACCTCTAGATTCATTTGAGAAATCTGGCTCCAGAAGGTATACCTAATTAGTTAGAGTGCATTCCATCATGAATTTTTCGGCGTACCGGGTTGTATTAAATAAAAATCTGGTGCATTTGGATATGCCAGTAAACTTGAAACTGGCAATCATTCGGTCAATCAGGAGGAGAGAGTAGCACACATTAGGTCAACTCAACAAAGAAATGGATGACCAGAATGAAAAACATCCATCTTCAATGGCCTTCACATTCTTTAGACCTAAATCCTTTGGAGAGCCTTTGAGGTGAGCAGAATAGAATGGAGCTGAAGGGAGGACCCAGGACTCTGGATAATCTAAAAAGATTGTAAAGAGGAATGGTCAAAGATTCCTCTTTCTGTATGCTCCAACATAGTGAACTGTTATAGAGGAACACTTAGTGTTGTCAGAAAGGGGTTGTTGAAAACAGCAGGGGTACCAATAATTCTGTCACTAGGGATTTTGTTAAAAACATTTTGTTTCACATTATTTCTTAAGGCTGCATTGCTTTAACAGCCAGTGAGGCATGTTATTTTCCTTGTATTTATATGGTGATAAGCTGTGAGAACCAACTATGAGAGTCCTGCATTGTTTCAAAGCACAGTGTACCCTGTGTGCTTGTACTGTGTTGGGTCTGGTTACTCATCAGATCTATAATTCCTGACAAAACAGAGGTGAGCTAATTGTGCCTTGACTTCTGACCTTCCAACGGTGCTAACCTCGATATCATCAGACCTCAGATTGCTTCTTCAAGAGCTGGAGGCTGTGGGGCATAGAGTGATTAGAAGGAAAACAGGGAGGAATATGCCTCTGAGGGAGCCAGAAAGAAGTCCTTGGCAAGGGATTAACGGATAAGAAAGAAGACTGCGCTGGATGAAGATTTAGACACTTTGCTACTGTATTTCAAGAGGTGACAGAAGGGCAGCTTCTTGGGAAAGTATTTATGGATGAAGTTTAAAGTTACATTTTGCTAAAAGTCTTCTAATTAGAGTTTAACTCTCCTCAATCATTCTGTTTTTACATGCATTATCAAACAGCTGTGGAGATATTTTGAAGGAATGGATTTCCCCTTCACCACCAGTTAATGACCTTGTAATCCTGTGAATACTATTTGCATTTATTATTGGAAACCTTTTGTAATCAACCACCCTCTCTCAAAATCAATGTGCATTAGCACATTGCATTTCTGCACACTTTAACAATTTTTTGGCCTTGATTAAGACATGGTTGGCCTTTTTATTGCAATGCAGAAATGAACCATTTTCCCATCAGGAAACCTCTGTTTCACCTTTTAGCTGTAAGCCGTAACCCAGCTCATTACACAGGTTTTCCTCCCCTCCTCTAAGGATCGCAGGATTTACATGCATCTCAATACAAATCAGGTCTTTAGCTTTCAAGTGCTGGTTTTGCTGCTAAAATCATCTACTTGGGATGTCATTGTGCTTGTTTGTGCTGGCATGACAAAGCACTTTTAAATGGATTGTTTAATACCTAAGCATCATCTGAATTATAAGAAAAAAGAACAGTTTAAGTAAAGTAATCCTGCAAAATGTGCCTTTTTCAAAGTAACCTGAAGTAGTTTGGGCCTCTAGGGTTGATCGATATAAAACTGTGGATGTTTTGACTTTTCCATAATGTTGGGTCATATTGAACTTTGTTTTTTCCTGAAAAGGATATGCACTGTCAAGTAAAGATTTTTACTCATAACAAATAAAATTACTTGTTGTCCCTTGTGATTTCCCTTAATATTTTGACTCTAATGTCTGTCATTTATGCGGTTATGTAAGGGTTTAATAAAGCCAAAGTATATATACCAATAGATCAATTTTGTGCCTATTCAGGACACCACATATCTAAGCAGTGGACAAATGCAAGTAGATATTTAGGAAATAGAATGAACATAAATATTGTGTGGCGTATACTTGTGCTGGGCCGGCTGGTCTGCTCTTTTTTTTGGTGTTGGGCCACGCTCTTGCTCGTTGCTGCGTGCTTCCGTCTGGCTCCTCTTTGTTGGGGGTTGTTGTTTCCTGGTCAGGGGACTGGGTGTTGGGGCTGAGGATCAGGGTTTGAGGGTTTGGGCGGTTCCAGGGGTACTGGGGATGTTGGACCCAGTTTTCGGTCGGTTCTTAGGCCCCGGTGCCTGTACCGGTGGATGTGCTGGTCCCTCGCTCCTTTGTTGCAACTCGCAAACAAGGGTACCAACTGGGGTCAGCCGGGGAGCTGGCTCACTGGGAGAAAGTTTTGCCCCCCAGTCCTTCCCTCCCCATCCCTGGACACCACACTTTGCCTGCTGCATCACACTACCACTCATATAGGGCCTTGGGGTGCTGGCGCGTCATTGGAGTGCCTCGAGGGTTGCCTCTGGTGCCTGCGCCCACCTTTAAAGGTTTAGTTGTATGTAGACATTTAAGGTTCGGGATGGGGTGAGGGGGATGCATCAACACCACATTTGAGTTGGCGAAGGTAGGCTTGAGGCTTTTCACACTCCTGTTAACTGTTTGCCGTCTGGGGTTGGAGGCCGGGAGAAGGAGCGGGGGTATGCTGTGTGGGAGTGTGTGCGGCCGGCATGCTGGGACGCCTCTGGGGTTGAGGAGGGGGGTTGGTGGGTGCCCGGTCATTGGAGCGCTGTGGTGGCCTTCCTCCAATGCTTCCTCCTCCATCTCCGGCCCTCAGGCTGGCGTCGGGCTGCAGTCGCAGTCGGGTGTGTGGGGCGTTGGAGCGTGTCTTGTACCTGCACTGGGGTGGCTGGTGGGTTGTGCCTAGCCTGTGGTCGGGCTGGGTGCCGGCACCCGGCTGGCTCATGTTTACTTTATCTTTTTTGTTTCTCTCTCATGTGCGGACGGGCTTGGGCTGCTGGCATTTGCTGGGTGGTTGGGTGGTCTTGTCGGTGTGCTGCTCTTCTGGCAGCCATGTCTGGGGGAGTTGTGTCCTCTTGTTGGATGTGTGGTCACCGGAATTTGGATCGGCTGAGTGGTGACGGTGCAGCCGAGCTGGTTGGTGTTTCTCCCTTGGCTTTCGTTGCAGTGGCTTTGATGTGCTGTGTTTGTGTGGTTGCGGGGGCATGGTCGGGGCCAACTGCTTGAGGGGTGAGTTTTTCCCATCTTGGTGTATGGTCGGGGGGTCCATTGTGAGTACGGTGCTCGGTGCTGTAAGCTCTGTTGGTTCGCTTATTTGGGGCAACACATGGTTTCAGGCGGGAAGAGCTGATGGAGGATTAAAAATCTGGGCAGATAAAGTTGTACAGAAGGTTGCGGTCCTTTATAAGGATAGCAACTGATAATATTCCAAAGAAAAATTTTTTTTTACATTTACAAGTTAAACATTTCATCAAAATAAAAACAGGTTGTATCTGAGCCACCATTATCATACCTGGAGAATATCATGGGGAAAATGCTTGGGAAAGGTCATATTTCTGCATTCTATGCAGTTTTCTTAACGTAAGAAATCCACCACTGATAAGCTGGATGCATGGAGATCTGACATCTAAGAGGAGATATAGGAGGCGGAATTTGAAATTGCATGTTTAAAAGCCAAAATACAATTAATTCTTCTCCAAAATAAGTGGTTGATGACAAGTGGTCAAACCGAATCTCCCCAGATAGTCATAGTAAATGTTTAGATGGACAGGGTACTCAGTTTCCCTGTGTATGGAACTGTCCAAAATTACAGCAGTACTGCAAATCAGTCATGCAAACTCTGTCTAAGATTGCTGCAGTAAATGTACCTGTTGAGGCAAAAATGTATGAGTTAGGTAGATATCCAGAGAACTATGTTTTTAGCTCCAGACAGTGATTGACAGCTGACTCCTGCAGGCCAGACGGTTAATATCTTTAATATCTTTGCTCTGGAAGAAAACGGATGTAACTTCAAGTCATATATGGGTAAAGTAGATGGCATCATGTATTGTACTGGAACAACTTACTCTATATTGTCAGAGGAAAGGGAGTACATTTTAAAGAAATATCACCATTAACCGAGCTTCTGAGAAATTATGAAGTGCATTATCTTAGACATTGATACTTCCTACTGAGTTTTTTTGTTCATTTTGGGGACTGTGTTGTTTAATGTAAATTTTAAGTTAACAGTACCCATACCACTTAATTGTTCTGTAATTAAAAAAATCATTAACTACATTGTTAAAAAATATTTTTCAGTGTCAACAAGATTTGTTTTTGTTATACTTAACTTAGGCAGGAAGAATACAGACAAATTGGATTATATTTATTGCAGGAAAAATACATTTATCAAGGAAAATCAATTTGACCAACCGAGCTAAAATGAATCAGACCAACCCCTGGTAATAACTGAATCAGCCATAACAGATTATGTACAAGCAGCTTAGATGTATGAAATTAGAGCAACATAAATGCTTCATCATTTAAGAAAGCCACATAACTGTCTGTGTTTTTCATTCAACAAGTTATTTTTGGAGTGTTTGGCTTTCAGAAACAAGCTGCCCAGTGTATGGCATCCATCATGATGCAGTTTTGTTTACTCAGCATTTGGCTGAAGGTAATCTGTGCCTGCACCACAGCTACCATCTTGTTCAGCCTCCCCTAGTTATTTAACCCCCACCACCCCCATTTCCCCCCATCTGATTCAGTGGCTCAGATTGACATATCGCTGCTCTCTTTGATGATGGATTACACCCGGGCAGTTTGACCTTGTTCTGCCACTTGGCCTCACATGTTCTCCAGCACTCATATTCTCACTGTAAGAGTTGAGGAACATGGCCTACTCAAACTGATTTACGTTTGCCTCGACTTAACACATAGATCCTTCTAAGCTGCTACTAAAGGCATCTCCAGAGGGCCACTAAGTGTTGCGAAGCACATCCGGTATTTATTATAATTTTTTGTAGGCTTTTGCTATTCTATCGCCTTAATTAAAAGACTGCACTGTCAAGACGCCTTTGTTCCGCAAATCTAATATCAAAAAGGTCCCTTACCAGAGAGGGGCCTATGCTCTGCTTTGTCCTCGGGATTAATTCTGCCATGAATCTATATTTGATCAGGGCGCCTGCAAGCTCTTGCTTTCCTCCATATTTTCTTATTAATTTTTCTTTAATGCATGAGCACTGACACAGTTATTTGTTCAGAAATAAACCAAGAATATTTGGTGTGTATGTGCATGCGATTGCAGGCAGCACTCCATCCAGGAGGTGATTATCTTAAACGGAGAAATTAAAGGATTACAAAACAGCCCAGTAATCCAGCTGTCAATCTCACGGCTCATTAGTACACAAAGGAGAGGGATGACAGAGAGGCTGAGACATTCAGCACACAGGAAGAGAGAGGTGATGGTGTCTGAAGTGACGACGTGAATACCATGGCTGTTAAAGTTGAAGATGTAAACAGACGTAAGGGAGCTTTCTATTTATTTTTATTCATTAGCAGCTTCAACTTACAGAAACAGTTACAGTTGTTAAAAACATACAGTTTATTATAATTTATAATCAGGCACAGAGCAAATAATCATTAATACAAAAAAGTGCGTCTAGTGCAAAGATTGTGAGAGCTATGGACATCTGACACTTCTGTCGATTTCCCTTTAAATTATGCTATTGGCACCATTTATTTTTACTTGGCTCTACTCACATGCTAAAAAAGGTAATATCACACTACCGAATCTGTAAGCATTTCCCAACACATTCTGTAATTGCAATTCATCACAAATCAATGCTTTGCCCGAAGCACTTTAATTCTCATGCATAACATTTTAGCATAATATTAATTACATGTTGTTAGGCATGGAGCAGTTAGCGTATCAAGATATACCGAGGTATCAAGAAGTTATGGTTTCAAAAACCCTCAAATTTTCTGTCAAATGGAATTTTCTAGAGAGAGAGCAGCTTAAATACTGAAAAATTAGATTTTTTTTTTCTTTTTAGGTTTCATAGTTCTTTCAAAATCAGAATTGTTAGGTCCGATCTCAAAGAAAATTGGAAATCTGTATTGGACAGGAAAAGCCATCTCTTCTAACTAACCAGCTAATTTGAACTTACTAAAATTGTGTTTCTTAATCAAGAGAAGCTGAAGACAAAAACATCATAAATTCAGCTCAGGAAAACTAATTAAAAGTAGGTATTTTTCTGAGTTTTAAAATCTAAATAATGTACAAAAGTTACAACATCATGATAACTGTAATAATCAATATGTTATATTAGCAGCATGTTGCTTTTCTTTGTTAATCAAAAGCACCTAAGCAATGGCTGAAGATTATACTAATAGTATTTGTTTTAGACCTTATTATTTCAAGGGTTTATTCATTTTTTGTTTAGATTTTGGCAGCCACTCTACCAGCTTAGGTGTGGAAGAACATGGGTGTCTGCTAAAATACCAACTTTGATCATTATGAGTAAAAAAAAGCTAACTCCCCCTTTCTCAAGATTCTTGAAAAAAATGAAACATGTCTGATACATGGAAGCGAACAGTGCTCCAACAGCTGTTTGCTGGGAAATTGTCAGTCCTCCTCTTGCTAGTTCTCATGTTGAAAGCTTCCAACATTTACTTAGGGCTTTTCTCATAGTTGCTTCTGTTCCTGTTTTAAATAGAAAATGAATGAATGCAACTTGTGACAACACAGCAGAATATAAACTGTGTGTGTGTGTGTGTGTGTGTGTGTGTGTGTGTTTGTGTGTGTGTGTGTGTGTGTGTGTGTGTGTGTGTGTGTGTGTGTGTGTGTGCTGCAGATTAGCCCCGGTGTTGAAAGATATACAGCATCTCAACCATTTTTTACCAGTCTCTGAGGCACATAAAAGGAGCTGTTTGGGAAACGATGGCACCATAAAAGAAAATAGAAACACAAATCCTGACTCCATCATAGAGAGAAGGGGAGGAATTGCATCTCCTGTGGTGGTGCCTCTTTTCTGGATTAGATTGTATCAATTTGCTGTCCTTTCTGAATTACAAAGTGCTGTGTGTACAGGCGTATTTGCTCCTCCACAGTGACTTGAAGATGCTATATGTCCTGGTAACGCATTACCTGTTAAAATTGAAGATCATTTTTTTTGTTCCTATTATTCTTTACCTGTTTTTGAAGATGCAATGATTAGAATTATATGGCTGCTTTCTGATCTCTGGCTTTTGTAATTCTTTAAGCTCCTGATATTAATATTTGCCAAATCTGATTGTCCTTTCAGGTCTATATTTAGCAGGATTCAAAATATTTTTTCTTCCTAATTTCTTTTCTAATTTAAAACTAAGAAAAAATAATTATGGAGTTTATCTTTGAGATCATCTTACATTAGTGATTAGCATAGCTAACAATACTAACTGTAAACAGCAGTCTCTGTGTGTATTCCATCAAGATTTCCAAGAAGGCCACCAACATTTGCAAATCTGTCATGACTCAGGGCAGACAGGTTTTGAAAGGCCAAAAGTATATGACAGAAACGTTTGCTGTAGTAAGTTCAGCCTTCCTGTTATCTGTTGACGTCTCACTCTATCTTACAGTTGCAGCTTGAATGAACAGCCAACATACCTTCAAAGGAAATTCCCCATTTTAAATAGTGTCTTGCAATTAACTTTGAGTCTTGTGTAAGAAACAACTTCCACACTGGTCATCCTTAAAATCAATTCCTGTCAGAAGCAGATTTTGTGGTGCATCTCTGCTGGTGTTCTAACATCAATGTGTCCACTTTCTTTTTCATTTTCTTCCTGACAAACCGCAAAGTGGTGCTTCTGCTAAATGTGATCTCTGATAACAAAGATTGGCTTACTTTTTTGGAATTATATTGTTATTTAAAGCACAGGGAACTTGTGTGCTATTTGCAGACACTGTTTAAAAGGGATCTTTCTGGCTATGATTCAGATGGCTGGGTTTGAAAAACACAATATGGAGCCATGCTCTGTTGTTTGTGGGAGGCTGACAAATCTGCAAATATGCTTTGCTGACCAGAACAAACAGGAGACATTCTGGTCTCTGATTCTAACACAACTTTATGCGTTCAGCTTCCTGTTCCACCTTGTTGCTAACTTTAATGTCTGCTGCAAATTAAACATCTTTCTTTTTATTACCTGCTTTGCTTTCTCTCCATGTACACATTATGTGTCCCTCTGATTTTCTTTCACAGAATCACAGTGAGCTAATCAAGCCGATGCTGTTTCCTTTTGTGAATCCAGCTCCTGTAAACTTACTTTGATTTATATTTAGAGCTCTGTTCATTCAGGGAAGGCGGTTACATACACGCAACTTCTATCAGAGACAACAGCACATACACACACTTAGATACACACTAATACTCCTGCAGAGGTTAATTCATCGTGACAGAGGCCCCTGTAGGTATCTGCACAAATGTTAAATGTGCTATTACACTATTAGCTTTCACCTCCAGATGGTTTTCTCCTACTTAATAATTATTCACCTGCAAGTCTGCAGGTGAAATCACTCCTGATCTCCAGAGGAGATCAAGCACACAAACGCTGACATTTTGGTGTGCTGTGTAGAATGGGGCGTGCAGCAAATACCCATCAGGCTATAACCTTTGACTATTTCAATAGTCAGAAAACATAAAGATTTAATAAGCTTACAAAGATGGCTTACACTCACACACAAATGTGTCTTTTGAATTATGATGAAGTATTTTTTCTTATTACTTTAAAAATTTAGAGATGCACCAAAACATGGGCAGGTGACAGGAAGAGGCCGATTCTTAGTTTTATCGACCCTGGCTGATGAAAACTCAACATCAGATCTTTTTCTGATTGGTGAATGCACCACAACAAGCACTACCAGGTTGCCATGACAACAACATTGTTAAGTGTGGATGTTGTTAAGGAGTGAGCAGTCAATGTTAGCTATTTTCATTGTCGATGAGATCTTTAAAAACGCATAGGAAGCACTCAGATGTAAGAAGCTATCGAAAAAGAAATATGTATTTTCTACAATACATTAAGACATGTCTGCATTTTCCTTCAGTTGCACATAAGCGAGAGAAAGTGAGACGTTTAGTGAAAACAGGAATGCGGAACGAAAAAACAGTACAGTTGCTATTTTTTATCCTTTGAAATTAAAGCACAGAGAACTTGTGCTGTAATTTCAAAATTTTCTTGGAAATATACATGGAGTCTGCTATCTTAGCACTGCTAGCCATGCTAACTGAGCTCATTACTAGTTTAAGATTATAATTATAAGACAATCAACAATTGGAACTTCGTCATCATTGTGTTTTTGTTTTCAGAAAATAAGTAGAACCCTCTTTTATGGTGATGGCTTTTTTACACAGTGGTGTGACACGGCCTTTGTTCCTAAATAATTATAACCTCTTTTCACAGGAAAGCTAGAAAATAAATTTTAACGGGCATTCTTATATTTTATACTATAGCTCTTAAAGAAGAATCAGAATCTGTCAAGTTAAAGCCATACAGATTCTTGATTGTGGAAATCAACTACAAAATTCAAATGGATCTCTAACTAAGACTTACACTTTGCTGTTACTTTTTCATTTAGCAAGAAGCTGGGAATTTGCGTCAGCAAAGGTGAGATTCTACTATTTAGAACAAGCATTTTTGTAGAATCATGAGAGCAAATCAATATGGCCCCCACTTTGGCAGAAACACACTGGTAGCATCAATCACAGTTTTCCTCTCTTGCTTCACTCCATCTCTCCATGCGCCTCTCCCCTTTCTCCTCCTCTTGTCTCTTTGCTCTCTATAGTCTCATTTAGGTTTTTAGATAAAAATAATAGCTTTGAGAACCAACAGAAGGGAGGAGGGTTAGGGGAGAAGGGTTAGTGACAGTGTTTGTGCTCTGCCACAGGGCCCAGTGGTAAGACAATAAGAGGCAGTCTGACTAACTGTGGCCCCAGGGGAAGAGAAGCCTTCTTATTGCTGTAAGCAGCAATTTAGCCAGGCTAAAAGAAAAGCGGCTACTGCCATATTACTGTGCCATCATGATTACAGCCACCACAGGGCTGTGGCGGAGTGAATGATGGCTGTTCCATCCAGGCGTCTATTTAAATGCAGCATCAAATTTATAGCTGTGTAAACCAGTGGAACATCAAGGCTAATCCTCATGATGACACGTCAGAGCAGCTGCAGATAAGTGAAAGATGTTTCTGGGACAGATCTAATGGATGCAGTTTGCTGCTCTTGAGAGCAGGACCTCTATGTTCCTACAGAGTCTGAAAAAGTGTGGAATTTATCTGTGTGTTCAAAGTCTGGGTAAGTATGGAAAAAGAAAAAAGAGTATGAACGAATATTTCTGTATCCCTTCTGTTTATATCCATCCATCCATCCATCCTTGATCCCTTTAGAAGCATCTTCATTATATTCCTAGCAAACCTTTGTTTGAACTCCTTAAAACTGGAAAAACAAACGGACTGGGAACTGTGGAAATTAGAGTATGCATGAGTCTGTAATTTTATCATAAAAATGTGTAGGAACCCACCATATCAACTTTTTATTTTCAGCATAAAGGTTACTGACTGAGCATACCGTAGCCCTTCAGTCGTTTCCAACCGAGGTTTCTTCACCAGGGGTGATGGAAATCTTCAAGTGCTCTTTAAATGTATCATTATGAAGCCAAGATTTAATGTCCTGGTTGAGTAAGCTCTGCTAACCCTGCAGGGCCCTACTGTGCATAACTTCCCTGTCATAAATAAACATTTACCATCCACAGATACCTGGTGGATTTGGGTTTTGTAAGATGATATACTCCTTGATTTGCAGATCTGTCATCCAGTCCCAACATTATATGAAACTGCTGAAGTGCCATGGAGCGATTTGACCACAGTAATGCTATTTTTAACAAAAAGCCTCTCGTGCTCATTATTGTGGAGCTACGGTGGATGTTGGCAACCAAACAAGACCCTTTTCCACCTCTAGGCCCTGCAGCATGTGATATGAAAATATGAAGAGTTGGAACAAGGCCAAGGAACATCATTATAGTGGATTGTGTGATTACTATTACAAGCTTAACTACAAATCACTCTGACTGTACCAGTCAAAGGGCAGCCTTGTTCTTTTCTTCAGTCTACACTGGATCACACAAATTGTTGCAAATCACAGAGCCTTGTAAAAGTATTCACACCCTTTAACCACAAATTTCAATGTATTTTATTGGGTTTTTATGTGATAGACTCACACAATGTAGCACACAAGTGTGAAGTGGAATAGAAATGATACATGTTTTATTTTTACTACTAAATATCTAAGAAATGTGGTGTTCTTTTGTGTTCAGTCTCCTTACTCTGATACTACCAGATACAATTCAGTGAAACAAATTGTATCTAATAGTAAATAGAAATCCGCTGTGTTTAATTTTATATTAGTATAAATATAGTTAGTCTCAAAGATATTATGAAGACTAAACACACCAGAAGACAGGTCATGGATAAAGAAGTGCATAGTAAATCTGGTGGAGCTGCTGGGAAAGTAACACTGCCAATCACCTGGAGCACAGCTTTCCTACATTGAAACAAGGTGGTGGCTGCCTCATGCTGTGGGTATGTTTTCTTTAGCAGGGACAGGGAAGCTAGTCAGAATTATTGAGAATCTGTGTGAAGCCAAATGCAGGGCACTTGCCACCCAAGAGGCAACAAAACACTTGAGGCTGCCCGACACACTTTCTGATTTGTATTTTAAAAAATGTGCAAAGAATGTATAATTTTCCTTCCCCTTCACAATTGTACACTACGTTGTGTTGTTCTATCTTTTAAACCTTAATAACATCCATTTACATTTATGTTGTGAAATGAAAAAATGTTGAAGAAATCAGGTGGTATGAATACTTTTGTTAGGTGTTGTATGTAAGAAAAAGTTTAAACATTTTGAAGCTGTAAATTTTTCCCTTATTTTGGCTCAAAACGAATGTCTTGGATCTTTTAACTATGAGGATTTCTTTGTTCATTACACCACCAATTCTTTCATTATTTTTTGCAGCTACTTCCCTAACAATAATAACGTCAACAAAAAGGAAACTAAACAGAACAACTGCAGTTGAACAGGACACAGATGTTGCACATGAGGTTTGGTATGCTTCCAGTTTTGAACAAACTGGGATGACAACCAGCATGGAGCCTGGAGCTAGCTTGATCAATTAACGTTAAGTCTTGAGAAAGCACAGATGGGAGTGGGCCGTTCTGTAGGGGATCTGCTAAAATTTCACTGTGAACTGTAAACATGGCCAAAGTCGGCTCATTCTAGGAATAGCCAAAGCAACTGACAGGGACCAGTTCAATTTAATGTTGGGTTCACAAACAAGCAAATCTGTCTGCTTCCTGGATAAAGCAGACCCAAACTGTAACAATCATTCTGCTACCTGTTTGTCTCAGATGTAAAAAAAGAGCAACTTACTGTTTCTATAATTCAAGAGCATTGATAGTGCCAAGGTATGAGGTGATAATGATGTCACTAATACCTAATGTGTAAACATTTGACTTTTATAATGGTCATCTGCTGTTGCCAGTGGACATTCTTCATTAGGGTTGATGTGTATACATTTTTTAAAAGCTGTTGAGCTTTCCTACAAACATATTTCATCTTTCTAGACAAGCTTGTGATGTTTTATTAATGCATATAAGACATTTTAAAGCTTTCTAACCGATTTTCAACCTTACTTTCCAGTCTCAGTAAGATCACATCACAGAACAAAGTACTTTAAGCTATTAGGAAATATAAGCTCTCCAACACAAAGCTTTTAATGTTACAGCAGAATTCCACAATCAACATGCATTGTTTTTGTCAGAAATCAGCTTTCTTTAAATTGATCTAATCACGTCTGAAGATGAGTTGCAGCAGTTGTAATGTTTCCAACTGAAGACCGCATCCAATACTGTTTTTAAAGCACACATAAAGCAGTTGTCCTAAGGCCATCATCTCTGTAAATATGCCATGATAGACCGATGTTAAATGTTTGAGTTCCTTGTCTGTTTCTCTGCATTTCCCTGTTCTCTAGTTGCTGTAGATTAGGTTTTTTTGTTCATTCTCATGTTTTGATAATTATTACTTTTTTCTGTGTTCCCACTCATCTGTGTTAACTCCCTTCATTGCTCCATATTCTCCCTGCCTCCAGCTGCTCCAGCTGCTCCAGCTGAGCGACTGTGGCTCAGTAGGAAGAGTAGTCGTCTTGCAATCTGAAGGTTGTGGGTTCAATTCCAGCTTCCTCCTGTTGATGTGCCCCTGGGCAAGGCACTTAACCTCAAGTTGCCTACTGATCTGCGTATCAGTGTGTGCGATTGGGTGAATGTGGCGCTAGTGTAAAGCGCTTTGAGCGGTCGGTCTGTATGACTGGAAAAGCGCTACATAAGTTCAGACCATTTATCTGATTAGATCCTCTTGTTCATTGGTCATTTCTCCACCCTGCCCTCTGGTTTTCATTGCTTGCCACTGTATCATATTGTTTACTACCTGCTCCATGCCTGTTGCCTTAATTTCTTTGTTCCCTGTGTTTTCCTGTAAGTTTTCCAGTTTTCAATATTAAAGACCTTTTCTACTCACCAGCTTCCTCGCTCCTATCTGCACAGTGGTCCTACAAAAACCAAGCTTTATGTGATAGAATCTCAAAGTCTTCTTCACGTCCATTCAGCATATTTTTTATTCAAGAAGGTTGCCAAAGTTTTTTTTTTCATTAAGGGTTTAGTTCGCACAATCTACCCAACCCTCAGTCTCTGAGACACTGCAATTTTGTGAAAAGTTTACAGTGATATAAAAACAGCAACATGTCTGGATTGATTTTACTTGTGTTAAGTAATTAATACTTAATCAGTTCTCTAAGTCTTTCTATGTGGATTTTGGCAGGTAAATATACGAATATAGTCACATATTGATGATGCAAAATGGCTGAGTTACTGTGTACACCCTACACACATGGCAGTACCTCTTCTAAGCAATTGGTGTCACAGTTGAGAAACAAAAATTACCTACCTACCTAACCCTACTCCTAACCATACACAGCAGGAATGTCAGCCGGAGGGCAGTGTAGACAGGAAGTATATTGTTAATACATACCAGTAGTATAACGAAACACTCAGCTCACTAGAATAGAAATGTGGTTATATGACGGTAAATAATATCTACTGGCACGAGATTGTTTAGAGCAATTTATTTTGATCAGGGATCTAATTAAGTCATACAATGCCTGACTAAAAAAAGAAAGTTGCCACCAAAATAGGTTTGATTATGGCACGCATTTGCTGTGGTCTTGTTTGATAAGCTTCTGCAATATCACAAGATTCATTTCCAGCCAATGTTGCATACATTTTTCACCAAGATCTTGCATTAATGATGGTAGAGTCTGACCATTGTGTAAAGCCTTCTCCAGCAATCCTAAAAATTTTCAATGCGGTTAAGGTCTGGTCTCTGGTGGCCAATCCATGTGTGAGCATGATGTCTCATGCTCACAATTCGAGCCCGATGAATCCTGGATGAATTGTCATCTTGGAATATGCCCGTGCCATCAGAGAAGAAAAAATCCATTGATGGAATAACCTGGTCGTTCAGTATATTCAGGTAGTCAGCTGACCTCATTCTTTGAACACATACTGTTGCTGAACCCATACCTGACCAACTGTAGCACTGCCCCCACAGGCTTGTACAGTAGGCACTAGGCATGATGGGGGCATCACTTCACCTGCCTCTCTTCTTACCCTGATGCGCCCATCACTCTGGAACAGGGTAAATCTGGACTCATCAGACCATATGACTTTCTTCCATTGCTCCAGAGTCCAATCTTTATGCTCCCTAGCAAACTAAAGCCTTTTTTTCTGGTTAGCCTCACTCATGAGTGGTTTTCTTAGGGCTGCACAGCTGTTCAGTCTCAATCCCTTGAGTTCCCTTTGCATTGTGCGCATGGAAAAGCTCTTACTTTCACTATTAAACATAGCCCGGAGTTTCTGGCCACATTTCTTCCTCGAAGACGATGGGTCCTCAGTATAATGCGTTGGACAGTTCCTAACACAATTTTGGTAGTTTCTGCAATTTCCTTAGATGTTTTCTCTGTTTAATGCATGCCAATGATTTGACCCTTCTAAAACAGACATCTTTTCCACAACCACTGGATGTGTCTTTCGACATGGTTGTTTAAGAAATGAGAAGCAACTCATTGCACTAGTTGGGGTTAAATAACTTTTTGCCAGCTGAAACATAATTGCCCATGCAGTAATTGTCCGATGGGAGGCTCATGCCTATTTGCTTAGTTAAATCCAGGTGGTGACTTTTTTTTGGCCAGGCAGTGTATTTTATAGGATTCAACAGGCCCTACAAAATATAACAAGCCCCAGAGATAAAAATCTAAGTAAAAGGTAACACAGTGTAATACACAATTTTCAAATAATAACATACAATTAAAATAAAATACAAAATAAATTTAATACTTTTATGACTAATAATATAGTTCTACAGAACAGAACTTCAATACTTTAAGTATATGGGTTCTAAATGGTTTGTTGACAAGTACTCAGTAGAAGTAGGACGGGGGAAATGGCAATACGTAGCTACATAATAGGAGAAAGAACTGGTGAAGGGACCAAGATAATTTTTTAGGTAGGTTATGCATTTTTAAGGGTACCTTGGTCTATGGAAGCATGGGACTTAGAAATCTTTCCAGCACTCTTTACAAACTGGCGATGGGTCTCTACTGTAGAAATAACGGCTTACCACGTATAGCTAAATGGAAAAAAAGACTTTGATAAGCACTCTTACCTAAATGCTCAACAGTTGCACTTTAGTTCCAATCAATCTGAATTCAGATCTAAACAGCCAGCGGTGAAAAAATTTAAAATAGCAGTTCATGTTTCCTTGCTGTTTGTCATTTGCTTTACTTTGCAAGTACTTAAAGATGCTGTTTTCACAATGTCTTCTTAGTCATTAACGCTCCCTTTAAGTCATTACCATATATTGATATTCAGAAAGCACGTCCTCTTGGCTCTGTTTTCAACAGCATCCTGATGAAGCTGAGATGTTACAGATACGCCAACACATTCTGGTATTAATGAATTTAGTCATGGTATAATGACTTGTAAGGTTGCAAATTGGATAGAGGCACCGCACTGGAGCTGCACAATTTACACACGCATACGGAAGAAATACGGAAAAAAAAAAACAAATGGAGGCAGGATTGCTTTATTTCCTGGTGTAATTCCATCAACGAAAGACATCCTGAGGAATCGGTCATACATGGATCCAGTTGCCTGTAGGCTCCTCTCCTTCACTCTCCTTTCCTCTCTGTGCTCTCTGCCCTCATCTCAGCTTTTATTTGCTCCCTTTCTTTTCCCATGGAAGACTTTTAGATCCAATTTGTACTCCTCTCTGCGCCTTTACTGCCATCTCGCTTGGCGTCGATGTATTCAGCAGCCTGAAGCCCTGTGTGAACTTCTCCCTGCACTCTGGAGATTAGATCTGATGTTCCAGAGAGAGATGGAGCAAAGGGGGAATAAGAGGATGACAGGGATGTCCTTTTTTTGCTGTTTTAACAAACATATAATGAACAGTATAAATTTAACATATAGGTGACGCTGTGTGTGTGTGTGTGTGTTTGTATGTGTGTGTGTGTGTGTGTGTGTGTGTGTGTGTGTGTGTGTGTGTGCGTGCGTGTGTGCGGGCGCGTGTGTGTTGGAGCTTCCTCCTTATTTCCTATAATCTTACCACACACCATCTCAAGTCAGAAGCAGGGAGCTAGGAGGCTGCTTTCTAAATACTCTCAAGACTGGAGGCAAAGTAACATGAATTTCAATGAATTATTAAACAGGATTATTTATTTACTTTCTCCACACCCTGAACCACCTAACTTGCAAATCTACATAGCATTTTCCCTCAAACGTGTGGCACATTTGTATGCATAATTTACCCTCATGGATGAATATTTTCTTTGAAACGTCAGTCTATTCTCTGTGCACACCTTCGGGAATCGGCCCAAACACTGCTCGGCGGTGCACTTATCTTCATGAAGAGGCTGATTTTTGACAAATTCGTTTTGTGGCCATCATATGGTGCCTCTGAATTGCATTTTGTTTCAGATTAATGATTTTGTGCGAATCAGACGCTATTGTGTGGTAGGAGAGCTCGAGCCAAATGTATGCGAGTGTGCGTGCGTCTGTCAGAGCATGATGACTGTGGGAGAAAGAGATGAAAAAGCGAACAGAGGGCTGGATTCGTGCCAGCCTGTGAGACTCAGACGCACTGCAGATGAGCCAAAGTGACATGCATTTACACGTAGCCCCTCCGTGGCCCGGTAACGTCTTGCTTCCCACCGTAGGCTTTCTTTTCCCAGGATTTGTGCATTGCCAATTTACTCCTCGCAGATATTGTGCTGTTTTACAAGCGTAATTAAATATGAGGCTGAACCCCACAAGGCCGTGGCCCTGGTTTCATTTTGAAGTTTTAATGAGAAAGCCTTACCAATTCCTCGGCAATAAAACATATGCATTTATAAAACACTGCCTTGAGTAATTAACAGTGCAGCAGAAGTCAAATAAAAAAAGAGCAACCTAAGTTTCTGTTTTATTTATTTATTTTACCTTTATTTTACCAGGAAGGTCAGTTAAGAACCAATTCTCATTTGCAATGACAACCTGGTCAAGCATTCAGGGGCTAAGGGTCTTGCTCAGGGAGCCAGAGTAGCAGGGTGTCGGATTCAAACCAAAGTACTTGTGGTATCTCTTGGGCGTAAAGGCCCTGCTCTATAACTACTAAGCCACCGCCACCCCTAAGGCTTTCTTTATATTTTTATACAACCAGTGAAATTAAAAGAAAGTGTCTTTGAGGTCCAAAACCAAAGCGATCTGACAAATTCAGAGGCGGATAGATCTGAAAGCTGGATCATCTTTCTCTTGCAGCATGGGCATTGCAAGGCTGACAGAAAGCTAATAATTTGTGTTTTTATTGGACAGAATCAGTTAATGAATTGTGCACTCTGGGTGCATAAAAGCGTCTACTGTGCTGTGCGAACGCAGGCTTCTTTCTCCGTAAATTCTATCATCCAGGAGCAGGGACCTTCCCTTCTCGCTACGATTTATGATTATTGAGGAGCTGCTGTCAGTTTTATTGTCAGAGTGCTGCAGGAGCTGCTTATGCACCGACATACCTGAATGCTCAAATGTATATTTTAAGACGGTGCCAGAAAACAGCTCACACCTCCCCAGTTAGTCCTCATAGTTACTGTGGCTGGACGGCATTTCATTTAAAGGCACATTTATACACGTGCATTGTGACAAATGAAGACACCCATCCGATCTGAACGCGAAGAGATGGGAAGGCATTTCCAAACACTCTTTCACAAAATCTTTTTCATCCATCTCCGCGTTTTAAGAGCGACTCGAAAAGTCAACTTTGCCATGAAAGATATGCAGAAATGCTTAGAGGAAAAAGACAAAAGTCAAGTACAAATTGCTTTCTCTTGGATTGGAATCCAGAATTCATTCTTTCAAAGGGAGTTAAAAGCCAGAGATGCCCTCCCACACAGAGGAAAAAGCAAACTTGTATACAAGCGCAGCTGTGAGGTAACATATGGCTGCGTCTGTGACAGAAAACAAAAGCTCGTTTTTATGCTATAATGAAATATTATATTACAATTACAATGACACACCAACATACGTTTTCATACAAAAGACACTTTTATTGCAAGAAGTCAAGTTAGCCTGATGTTGACACAAGAAATATAACTTTGTTTTATGAATAAAAGATGAAGCCAGCAGAATGTGAACACAAATCTTATATCAGTATTTTTTATTTTTATTTTATGGATGATATTTTAGAACAGAAAACCTTTATTCTCTACTAGTCTTAAATGTAATGTTAAAGTTTTCTTTAAGTGACCTATGTCTCCTTATTGGAACATAGAAAGAAAATCTGTAACCTGCTTATTAAATGCCTTATTAGAAGTTTTATTGCTGCACGCACACAAGATTAGGTTTCCTCACACCCACTGACCACATGCTCAATCCAGTTACAGCCGCTCTAGGCTGACACATAAATTTACTAATACACTGAGGTTTGTGCTCGGCCTCATGTAATTATTATTGTTTTTTTGCATCTAAGTAATTTACTATTGTTTTTATTGCCTCGTAAAGCTCTGATTTCTTGATGCTGGCTCTGGCCTATTCCAATTTCTTTTTATAATTAGTAGCATTCCAAAATATTATCATTTTTTTTTATATTTATTTCTAAATTGAAAAAGTTTGAATTTCAGATAATAAAACTTTCCCAAAATCACAGGAAAAATATTATTGTTTATTCTCCATAAGTCTTAGCGTTTTACCATTCTTTCTGCTCGGCTTCCAAAAAAAACTTCTAGTCATACGGACTACTCAAAGCCCTACACTAGAGCCACATTTACACACCAAAACGCAAAGCCATTGGCAACTTAGGGTTAAGTACCTTGCCCAGGGGCACATGTGAAAGGAGGAAGCTGGAATTTAACCCACAGCTTTCAGATTGCAAGATTTATTTCTCCACTACATATAAATTTAAAAGAAAACATACCTCTTTCCCACAGAGAAAAATACTCTGCTTAGTGTTAGATACGTTTGACCAACAGGAGACGTAACACTGAAGCTTCAAAGCAAAATAAAATTTGAACATTTAATTAAAATAAGGACAAAACATCACAGGGTTCACATTATTAATGCACACAAAGAGACCAGTTGACAGGCATTCACACATTTCCAACCCATTCTTTTTTTTCTCTTTACTCATTCATTGCACATTATTATACCTCAGAATGTGTCATGAAAACAGCAAAGTGCTTTTAAAAATGTTCTGACGTAAACCAAGCCAATAAAACATGACGGTGAACAATGAGTGAAGGCAGTAATAACATGAAGATTTATTTACCTTGTTTATCATAACAAAAGGCAATCTTGGACAGACCAGTACCAACCGAAAAACTGAGGATGGAGTTCTTCGACTTCTTCGACTCTATGAAGCATAGGGTAATGACGCACTGCCCCTCCCCCACCTGTTGCAGTACCTGTTGAAAGAGAGCTACGACACCTTTCTCTTGCTTGCTACAAAATACAATGTTACAAGAAGCTGTATGTACATTTGGTTCTGTTTCGTTCTGTACAATATTAGAACATTTTGTGACGGTGATAATAATGATAAATATTGCAGTGACGATATCAGGTGTGTTATATAGCTATTTTTTTCTTTCACCCCTTTCTGATCAGTGCTTCCATCACTCTTTGATCTTTAGCATTTTGGGCAATGTCATTTGTGCCCGGTGTGCAGCATCTGTGGCTGAAAAAATCTGTCCAACTAGCTAAATATTACATTACAATGATTAGCGGTTGAGCCTGCTGGCCGTATCATTCCGCCAGCTCGGCTGCGGGTTAGCACTGTGCTCTAACTCCACCAAGAAAAGCTTTTTGGTTTTGCAACTGCATTAAAGTTGATATGTACCTTTGCTTTCCAGTTCTGATAATAAAAAAATTATCTTTGAGCAGTTTATACACCAAATCAGTTGATGAGGTAGATTGATACAGTTTCGCTTTTTTTTTTTAGCCTCTACATCTTAGAGGATTTATTTACTTTTCAACAAGCTCACAGTGAAATTTTGTCTTTCTGCTAGAGGTAAGGGAACCATTACCAATAATAACGGAACAGGTGAAACATGGCTTTTTTATGCAATCCACTGAGCCTTCATGTTATCTGTGAAATCCCTCTTGCTACCCAATACAACATTTGGCATCCTGTACGAGAAAGACCTCCATGTGCCATTACTACGTTTCATGTTGAAAACAAAGAACGTCTACCACAGTTGGACTTTGTTTTGAGGGGCCACAACCACCGCTAATGGTGACAAATCATAACTTAAACCATTTCCTAAATGAAGTACTATGATTCATATTAAACATTTTTAGTTCTTTATCAACAATAAACCAATGTATGTTTTAATGGGACAATGAGTCTAATTACATATCAAAACTGGTATGGGAATGGATAAAGCAGACTGATATCAAGCTTATCTGGTCGCCTTCCCAAATACAAATTAATCGACCATGCTGTCTGTGTTAGAAAAACAACTTAACTAAAAATGTCTATTCTGTCAAGAAGAATGTCAAGCAGAGTGGTCAAATATCCAGCCAGATTTATGCGAGGGATTTTTTGAAGTCTACAAAAAAGCACTTTGAGGTGGAACTTGCTAAGGGACAAACTTGTGCACTGGATTCTTGTTTTAAAAATTCATTAAAATTGTTTGTTGTATGATCATACCGCCCTGACCAAGAACTGGTTAAATAAATCATAAATGTTTAATATTATATTGATATCATACCCATGATTAGTGTATATATACAGGTCCTTCTCAAAATATTAGCATATTGTGATAAAGTTCATTATTTTCCATAATGTCATGATGAAAATTTAACATTCATATATTTTAGATTCATTGCACACTAACTGAAATATTTTAGGTCTTTTATTGTCTTATTACGGATGATTTTGGCATACAGCTCATGAAAACCCAAAATTCCTATCTCACAAAATTAGCATATAATTAAAAGGGTCTCTAAACGAGCTATGAACCTAATCATCTGAATCAACGAGTTAACTCTAAACACCTGCAAAAGATTCCTGAGGCCTTTAAAACTCCCAGCCTGGTTCATCACTCAAAACCCCAATCATGGGTAAGACTGCCGACCTGACTGCTGTCTAGAAGGCCACTATTAACACACTCAAGCAAGAGGGTAAGACACAGAAAGAAATTTCTGAACGAATAGGCTGTTCCCAGAGTGCTGTATCAAGGCACCTCAGTGGGAAGTCTGTGGGAAGGAAAAAGTGTGGCAGAAAACGCTGCACAACGAGAAGAGGTGACCGGACCCTGAGGAAGATTGTGGAGAAGGGCCGATTCCAGACCTTGGGGGACCTGCGGAAGCAGTGGACTGAGTCTGGAGTAGAAACATCCAGAGCCACCGTGCACAGACGTGTGCAGGAAATGGGCTACAGGTGCCGCATTCCCCAGACCTGGGCTACAGAGAAGCAGCACTGGACTGTTGCTCAGTGGTCCAAAGTACTTTTTTTGAATGAAAGCAAATTCTGCATGTCATTCGGAAATCAAGGTGCCAGAGTCTGGAGGAAGACTGGGGAGAAGGAAAAGCCAAAATGCCGGAAGTCCAGTGCCAAGTACCCACAGTCAGTGATGGTCTGGGGTGCCGTGTCAGCTGCTGGTGTTGGTCCACTGTGTTTTATCAAGGGCAGGGTCAATGCAGCTAGCTATCAGGAGATTTTGGAGCACTTCATGCTTCCATCTGCTGAAAAGCTTTATGGAGATGAAGATTTCATTTTTCAGCACGACCTGGCACCTGCTCACAGTGCCAAAACCACTGGTAAATGGTTTACTGACCATGGTATCACTGTGCTCAATTGGCCTGCCAACTCTCCTGACCTGAACCCCATAGAGAATCTGTGGGATATTGTGAAGAGAACGTTGAGAGACTCAAGACCCAACACTCTGGATGAGCTAAAGGCCGCTATCGAAGCATCCTGGGCCTCCATAAGACCTCAGCAGTGCCACAGGCTGATTGCCTCCATGCCACGCCGCATTGACGCAGTCATTTCTGCAAAAGGATTCCCGACCAAGTATTGAGTGCATAACTGTACATGATTATTTGAAGGTTGACGTTTTTTGTATTAAAAACACTTTTCTTTTATTGGTCGGATGAAATATGCTAATTTTGTGAGATAGGAATTTTGGGTTTTTATGAGCTGTATGCCAAAATCATCCGTATTAAGACAATAAAAGACCTGAAATATTTCAGTTAGTGTGCAATGAATCTAAAATATATGAATGTTAAATTTTCATCATGACATTATGAAAAATACTGAACTTTATCACAATATGCTAATATTTTGAGAAGGACCTGTAATTCTAATGGAAACTTATTTTGATTGCTGAGACCCCCACAGCTGGTGCACATTGGACTGCTAAACCTTTTCTTGTTTCAGACCAGTTGAGTCAACAAAGTTCATGCCATCATCTTTTCTGAGTGTAAGGCATGAAGTAGAGAGGAACGACAGGAAGTAGGTCTGTGTGTGAGCTTGGTGGTACGTCTGACAGTGCTGAGGCAGGGGAATTTCCTAGTGGCTTCACCTCAGAGCTGATTGCTGCTGAACATTTCTTTGAAGCATGGGGAGGAGGTAAAGTGCTGACAGGAGTGCATAATGGCCTCTTCGGGTTATGTTATGGTGAGTGGGGAGAAACTGTACTACGTTGTCATATGTAGTCTTGTAAATGCTGTTAAATCAGATCCAGCTGAGCAGAGCGGAGTGCTGCAGAGCTCAGGTTACATGCCAACATAGTCATTAGAGAAAAGGTATTATTCAAGCCAGCAGTGTTCTTATGTGCTTTGACATAAGGATATGTGAGGGAAGCTGCTTTAAAAATGTCTCTGGGCGACTCCCTTTCATCACATGGTGTTGCACTGCACCCTCCACAGCAGGGTCTGATCAGGGGAGGGCTGCACTGATGACACGCTGTCGGCTGGAAACACTGGGAACAGCCGAGCCACTAACGTAGAAAGACAACAACTCCACGCTCGCTGCTCCGCATGTCTACCTTCGTTCCAGGCTCTGTCTCTGAATACTTCTGCCTTTGTCTACCTCTGCAACATCATCATTTTTCTTCCTCCTCTGCTCTTTGACATTTATCCCTCTCCTCATTACTCACTCCTTCTATGTGAATGGTCTTTGGTGTGGCCGTTGTCTAGCTCTTGTTGAATTGTTCTGTAAGGCCTTTGCCTATTTTATTTGTTTTACTGAATCAAGGCCACAGCAGCGAGCTCTGACAGGCCTCTCCATCATGCTCGGCCAAGTGATTGATTTCAGGAGGGCTTCGGGAGACTTAGCACTTAGAAAACAAACATGGGCAAACGGAGCGCACTCCAAACATCTTTGCAAGCACCGACATCCTTTTTTCCAGAGTTGACGTCAAGGTAAATCCTGATCTGTGAAGGTGGAATAATTGGATTTCTGTCTCGCCTACTGTTTTATTAAGAGAAAACCGATTCCAGCATGTTTTTCTGTTTTTATATGTGAGCACTCACAGTAAGAGCCCCTCCATTTACACTTATTTAGATTAAGCTCCATCAGTCCATTAGCATGGATGCTGTGCCCCCCTTGGCAAAAGCTGTACCTGTGACATCCAACTCAATCATTTATGCTGGCCAGTGCCAGCATCCCTGTCCAGGACAGAAAGATGGCACATTGGCAAGGTGGGAAGAGGCAGCTGTCAGCTCCTCAGACTCCTTCACTACATCCTTATAAATCAGCGTTTAAGATAAATCTCACATCTCATGCAGAGCAATAATTTGTTAAAATCTTCCATTCCCACTATTTTGCAGGGGTTTAAATCAGATCTTGTTGATTCCTCAACCCTTTTCAATGCAGGGAAGCTGTCTGTGCTTCCTCTGTTTGATAGCTATAGCACATGTGTGAAATGGGATCCACACTGCACAGCAGTCTGCTTCCATTTACACAGAGAACTCTGGTGATAGCAGATGATAACAGCAAAAACTCAGAAGGACATTTGAGGTGAATGCTGGGCTCTTTCAGACAGACTGCAGTGACTAAGCTGTATTGATTGGTATGGACAGAACATACAATTTAGAGAGCTTATGAAGAGACCCACTGAGCAATCGGCTGGTAAGTGGAAGCACACGTTTTTGACTAGTCGGAAATAAAAAAGAAATCACATCTTATTTACAGAAGTTGTTTACTATGTAAAGACTATGTTGCAAAGCCTTTCAACCAGTAGACTATCAGATCATTGTATCTCCTGAGGCAACCTCGAATCCCCCCTTAATATGGGTCACTTTGTCCTTTTACTTCATACAAGTTGATCCGCTGCAATAGTAATGCTTTATTTTAGCACTTTAAGAGAAGTTTCAATTGGCTAAATAGATATTGGCCCCAAATCTCGAATAGGTGCTTCTCTAAACGTAAGTGATATACAGGAAAAAATGAGGCCAACACTGCAGATTCAGGGAGTCAGAGATACCCACAAGGACTGTTAGAAACAACAAAGGAACCAAAGTTCTCACAAACAGTGTGAGCTTGCGGTTTTCCTTCTATTTCTTAGAGGTTTTGTAAAAGCACATGCAAGCATAATTTACAAAAAAAGTAAAAAGTGATTAGATAATCAAAAGCAGTGTGCAAAAAGGAATCTTCAGCTTATTTTCAAAAGTGGCTGCAGTGGCTACAACAACCAAAGGAAGCTGAGTCCACATAATTACAAGGCAGGCCTTAAAGGGCAAATGTGTTGAACCTAAATTATGCTTCTTCCAAAAATTGTCATAATTCCATTTCAATGTGCTGTATTGCATTCATAAGGTTTAGTTTCACATTTATTAATGCCATATAATGCAAGTTCCGTTTGGTTTTTCATTATAGCTGCTCAGTGAAACGCCATCTAATGTGACATTTAGACCATCCTGTTTCATTTCCCATTAAAAGGGTTTGGATTGGACATGATTAAACTGCAGCATTCACTCTCGATGTTCTTACGAGGTCGGCTGGTTTCCAGGAACTGCTGAATTAGATATATACTGGGAGGGGAATGCCAATTCCTTTCCGGGGAAAACATCAGTAAGTGAACACTAAATCATTACTCTTTAATTGAATCAGAGTTGTACTGTTTCCCAGTTATTTTCTGGAACAACAGAATCACCTCTCATCAACACTGGCATGTCGGCGTGAGAGTAAGTTAGTGAGGGAATGAGAGGCACGGAGTGAGGTAATGAAATTCCCTCGTGGCTTGTCCATCCCCGGGCTCGACACATTAATGAATGAGCAGAGCTCGTCCATCACTCTGGAATTGGTGTACGCACACAACAATAGTCCCTTCCCTGACAAGGAGCAGGGTGCAGGAGGGCATCAATTTGCTCCTCCTCTCCCACAGAGCTTGGCATTCACTAGAGCGTTCCTTATTCAGAGAGAGCCTCCACAGCAAAATCAAACTATTGCCATCTGCTCCATCTCCGTTTGCCTCCTGCCACAAAGCAGATGATTATCAACTGGAGCCTGCTTTGCTTCAACGGAGCACCAGAGCATCACAGTGAGCAACCAAAATATCAACTGTCTGAATTTGGAAACTTTTGACAAGTTGCAGTCTTCAAGTTTTGGGCTTTGATTTTGTGAAATCCGCTTGTTCTCTGTTCACACAACTCCGCTGACATTTAATGCTGTACAATTCCCTTTGAAATCTCTTGCATAATTACATTTTATGTGAATGCTTACTTTAGTGTTCCATTATATATTGTCTGGGGAAATGCCACAGCAATGACGGGCCTCACTGCGTCTTGTAAAAAAATAAAATACACATTGTTCAACTCCAAAAAGAAATATCTATTCAATAATGTTGTTAGCACTGCTAATGATACTTTTGGCATCAAAATGAATAAAAATAAATACATGTTCACATACTTAAAATTTAGAAGGAAAGGTTTTCCATTGAAAAATTATTACTATTTTTAGCACATTCACACCTACACATTCTCAAATTTCTTTGCCTGACACTCTCACAGTGTTTGAGACAAGTTTATGTCCTGCCTGTCATTGTGCACACGATGTCCATCCTATCACTGAATTGGGCTTAACAGAAAACCCTACTGCTCCAATGCCTTAATCGAATTTAAAGCATATTTGTAAGGCTTGAAGTCCTCTGCATGTCTAGGTTAGACTTTTTTCCACATCAGAGATTACTTGGATGACATGAGGAGACAGAAAGTGAACAGAGAGGTAGGACAAGTGGGATGAAGACACGGGAGAAAATGTAATGCGGAGCAGACTAAAATAGCGAAGGAAAGGAAACAGCATGGAGACATCACATATAACTTTTGCAAAGTCTTCCTGCTGCTGCTGTTTTTCCTCCAAATCTGAAAAGCATAACCTAAAATGCTCAAGTAATGATTTCACCTCCATTCATTTGAAAAGCAGAACACGGGTCAGACAAGAGCACACAGAGTAAATGTACGTGTGTACACAAATAGTAAATTGGAGTGTGGAAATATTACAGAGAAAATCATTTAAGGAGATTTCACACTGAATCGATTATCTGTGCGTTCACCCGTGTCAGGCTGAATCACTGGTGAGCTGTCAGAATAGGTTTCTGGAATTATAGCCAACAGTGAGCAGCTTGAGGTCTAATAAGGTCACAACAGAAATTCAAAAGGTGACATAAAAAAACAACGGGTCAATCCATGTGGAGAGGAAGCTCTAAGCTAGGTCAGTAAGAATACATCCAGGTCAAGAGAAGAGATAATACAAAATTTTAGCCATATTTATGCCAAAAGTAAAATGTAGACAAGCAGTCAATAAAACTGGTAAAACTCTGGAACCTTCTGTGGTATCTCAGTAAAAGGACATACAAAGGAACAATCCAATTTTGAGAAGGTAACATTTTAAAACTTTGATGTACCTTGATACCAGTAGCCAGTCCATGCCTACGTCTCCTATTATCTTGAACTGCTGTGCTACTCTTGGTAAATCAGGCTGAAGAGCTGCAACTTTGTAGCTGTCACAGTTTGTGCCACTCAAGGAGCTCTGAGCGGGCACTGAGAGGAGAGTCAGGTGTGCTCGAAGTCATGAGAAGGCCCTTAACCAGAGCAATCGGCTGCCAATCTTCCTTCCTAACATTTCATATTTGTGTGTTGGTTTGTATCTGTTTGTGAGTTTGTGTGCAGACACAGTGGGAACACATTACTGTTTGGATAAGGTTCACATTCATAAACTGTTCATACAAGAAAGCATAATTAAAAGCTTGCTGTGTTTGTAATTACCCAGTAGCACCTGTTCCCCTACTGCACGTCTCCTCTGCCCACAATGTAACACTCAATATCACATTCTCTCTCATAGGTGACGCCAGGGCTCAGGGGCACAATTTATTCTGTAAAGTTCGATGAGATTCATAAAGTTGAGGTCTGACTCATTAAATCAGAACAGTCATTAAAGGGGATCAAGAGAATAAATGGGAATGTCAGGGCAACCCAAAAGCAATGGAAATGCAGATAGCGAAGGACACACATATTAAAATCAGCTAATAAGATGCTAATCCCATTCTCATATAAAACGTAACCAGCAGTGCAGTATACTTCTTCTCACACACCACTGTTTTATGACTGAATGAAAAAGGGAAAATCATTGCTGAAATAAATGTCATGACGTGTCTGTATCCATTCTACAGCTTACCACAAACAAAATGGGTTTATGACCATTGAGGGAAATTGTAAAAAGCGTTCAATGCTCCTTAAAATGTAATACTTTTGATTGTTTTGTTAAGAAATGTTATTCAGTGTGGTTTCCTGAGTTTTGCATTCATCACTTATTATTGTTTATTTTCTCTTATTCATTTTCAACTATGTTTAACTTGTCCAATTTAAGAAGAGTCTATGTTTTACATTATTTGCCTTCGCTGTTTTGTTTTTAACGTTTATTTAAATATATGTAAGAGATTGAGGGCAAGGATGACTAGCAAGAACAAGTGCATTTACTTGCCTGTCTACTGGGCCAGCTAGCCACTGTAATCCCTGTGCCTCTGACTTGAATGTTCGGTTTGCTATATTGATGCCATTTTACTATCAGTGTTTTTCTATTTCTAAACGGCAGTGCCTTTACAACCAAAAATTAAAATAATTATTTGAAATTGGACATCGTCTCTTAACTATCACTACAATTGGCTTTTTTAGAAAATACAAAGGGTGTATTAGACCACTATTGATTCAGCACAGATGTTGTGAATTTCATTTCCAAACAGTAAAGCTTTGACTACTGATTTGACTTGCCAAAGTCAAACAGTTTGGATATTTGTCATACCTCTGACACCTTTAAATGTTGCAGAGTTAAAAATTGTCATTTTAGCTGTGACCTTTGAAACATACGTACTAGACATAGATTTAAATAGTTGTTTAGAATCGTCTTCGCATTTTTTTTTGTAAAATGAAAAGGGTTGTAACAAGATCTGGTCATAATAAAACTCAACACAATATTTCTAATCAAAGTAAAATCTCTTGAAATGTTCTCCAGTTGCTGTCAAAAGGGCTTCCTCTGTCAAAATAAGTTATTATGGGGATCCTGGGTTTGAGGGTGAGGTGCAACAGGCTGATTGTTAGGTGCTAATATCAAGTTAGCATGCTTTGGAGCCTTCTATAAGGACTCAGATATAGAGTTTAATTTTAAGATTTCACTACATTTGATTTTCTCCACTAATGTCTAATAATTAGACTTTTCTAAGACGTTCCTTCTTATGCGGGAAAGTGAAGGGTTGCATGCAGTACACTAAACCCAGATGAAGCGCAGTTAATATTTCAATGCATCAAACACTTCACCTTATTAAGACAACAGCTGGGAATTAAGACTCGCATTACTTCGATCAGTTATTATCTTTCCACTCAAGCTCAACATTTCAAAAGCATAAAAGTATTATATTTTTTACCATGTAATTAATATTAAATTAAAGTAAAATCTGAATTATCTTGTCAAATTTTATTGCTTTAGTTTAATAATAGTCAGAATATTCATGTCAAGAGTTCACAATTATTTATATTGCATAATTTGAATGCTGAAAGAAACTGGCCTAATCCTGATCTTAAGATATGAAGATCCTTTGATTTTAACACAAATTTGTTTGTAACACTGGCAGTCTGTATACCATGGGCCTACTGACATAATAGGAAGGATAAAAATATGTTTTACGGCTCAATAGTACTCCTCTTAACAAAGACTCCAAACTTCTTGTGCTAATTTATACGTATCCCCCTTTGCAAAAAGACAGGTTCCTTCTTTAAACTAACAGTTTAGAAAGAGACCTGAATGTTGGGAATGAAAGAATGTTAACAAAAGAGGGATGCATGGGTATCCATGAATGAATGGGTATTCTTATTACTAATCAGTTCAAAACAATTCCTACCCCTCCAAGACAGACAGTGAATTCTTTCAAAACCCTAACAGGTCAAAGGTGGATGAGCAACGAATAACTTGCACAATTACAAATGGATAATAGCTCCCACCTCCCACCTTCCTTGTGATCTGATGGCTTTGCAAAGCAAAGCCCGGTAATGACACTAGTTTCATTCATGCCACAGAGGGAATTTCTTTCAACTGTCTAGCATGATAATGACCATTTGGCCAATTTTCTCTCTTTTATCAGGCCTAAGCCTTCTTTTCAGGCCAAGACTCAAAATGTCTCCTCATGGTAAAAATGTCTCTTTATGAGGTGCAATTATGAGGCTATATTGGCACCAAGCTGACATTTTGAAACATCTGATAATTTTCCTTGGCTTTCAAACAACAGTGAGTATTTTCAAAATTGAAAACGTTATTAACACTTTTAAGAAACAATGGAAGTTTCTAAAAGTGTTGTGTAGTGGAGGTCTGCCATAGAAATTCTTAAAAAGGAACCTATTTGATTCTCTGACACATTTAGTGTTTTTTAGACACATTTGGTCTGACATCATAAACAGAATACAATTATTTGCAAATGAATGTTCAAACTGATAAACTTTATTATTTATTTATTATTTATTATTATTATTTTGCAAATATTCACTCATTTTGTATTTGATGCTTGCAACACTTCAGACAGGAGCAACAAAAGACTGGGAAAGTTTAGGAATGCTCTAAAAACACCTGTTTTGAACTTTCCACAGGTGAATAGGTGAATTGGAAACAGGTGAGTGTCATGATTGGGTATAAATGGAGCATCCCTGAAAGGCTCAGTTGTTAACAAGCAAGATGGAGTGAGGTTCTCCACTTTGTGAACGAGGGCATAAGCAAATAATCCAACACTTTAAAAACAACATTTCTCAGTGTACAATTGCAAGGAATTAAGGGATTTCATCATCTACAGTCTATAATATCACTAAACGGTTCAGAGAATTTGGAGAAATCTCTGCATATAAGCTGAAGGCCATACACCAACATTGAATGCCTGTGACCTTCGACCGCTCAGGAGGCACTGCATTAATAACTAACATCATTTTGTACTGGATATTACCACGGGGGCTTAGGAACACTTCAGAAAACCATTGTCAGTTAACCCAGTTTGGAGCTACATCTAAGAGTGCAAGTTAAAACTCTACCATGCAAAGCAAAAGCCATATATTACCAACACCCAGAAACAAAGCCGGCTTCTCTGGGCCCGAGGTCACCTGAGATGGACTGACACAAAGTAGAACAGTGTGCTGTGGTCTGACGATTCCACATTTCAGACTGTTTTTGGAAATCACGGACGTTGTGTCCTCCAATCCAAAATGGAAAAGGCCTATCTGGATTGTTATCAGCACAAGGTTTTCAAGTCAGCATCTGTGATGGTATGGGGGTGTGTTAGTGCCCATGGCATGGGTAACTTCCACATCTGCAAAGGCACCATTAATGCTGAAAGGTACATACAGGTTTGGAGCAACATCTGCTGCCATTCAAGCAACGTCTTTTTCAGGGACGTTTATTTCAGTAAGACAATACCAAACCAAATTCTGCACATGTTCCAACAGTGCGGCTTCGTACTGAAAGAGTGCAGGTACTAGACGGGCCTGTCTGCAGTCCAGACCTGTCTCCCATTGAAAATGTATGGTGCATTATGAAGCTCAAAATATGAAAACGAAGACCCCAGATTGTTCGGCAACTGAAGTTGTACATAAAGCAAGAATAAGTGAACATTTGCAAAAAAATAAAAAATTGTTTATCAGTTTGAACATTAAATATACTCTGTTTGTAGTGTAATCAATTGCATATAGGTTAAACAGGATTTGCAAGTCCCAGCTTCATTGGAAATGTGGTTGTATGTCTGTCTGTTGGGTGTTGAATCTTTGAAAAGAACTGAAACCTTTCAGTAAGCACATGCTTTTGTCTCCTTGTTATTTTCTGTGCTTACATCACCAGGATTCTATTTACAATAAAACATAAGAGAGTGATTGATGGGTAATCCATTTATTTGAAAAATCTAATGAAGTTGCATGATGATTAAATGATTATACACAAGCAACTGTCATGGGTTAAAGGATTTTGTGTTTATTTTTGTTGTTTTGTTTGGTACTTTAAGTCTTAAATTTTTGTAGTTTCGGGTGCAGTTTTGACTTGCAGTGCCTGTTTTATTGTTAGTCTGATTTCTCTCCCATACTTTATTCTGATTACTTCCTTTTTTCTTGTAACATCTGTTGCTGAGCTGTTACATGTACTTTTGTTTTTATCTAAGTTTTGTAATTTCTCCACACACACACACACGATACAAACATACAGCTAACACATCAGTTAATCAATCTCACTCGTTCTCACTCCAGTTCCCACTCCTCCCAGTTCAAGTGTGCCCTCTTTCATTCACTACTTTCTCCTGTTGTCTTTCTGCTTCCTGCCCTGCTGTTCTTGTATTCCTGTTCTTCTCTTCTGGTAACAACGGTAGCTATAGTGTGTCTTGTCTTTCACTGAAATTGTTCATAACATAATTGCACCTAATTCCTGCCTGTATTTAGCTTAACTACAACTACTATTCCTGATGGACTCAGTCTTAGAGTTTTGTTGATGGTCAAAGATATAGCATGAAATCTCAGTGTTATTCATTTGATTTCCATCTTTCGATTCATTTTTGAAAGTGCATTGTATTTGAAAGACATTGGTTTCTTAGGATGCAACTTAAACAACGGTATGTGGCACCTACCAGTCAGTGGAAGAAATTGAAGCATCAATAGACTGTGCTTTTGTAAAATTATTTTGTTAAATATGTTTGTTAGGCCTTTACGGCATATTAATAAAAACATAACAACATAAATTTTAATAAAGGCAGGACAATGCAGCACTTCTTTTAAAATACTGAATACCATGGTATGTAAGGTGTATCTAACAAATATTTATAAACATATTTGGGACATTAAGAAAATTCCTTTTTTTTTTGGACTTCTTGATTTTAGATAAAAGATCACAACTATTGGTAAGTGAACAATCCTAATAGTTAATTTTTTTTTTTTTTTACATTGTGTAATTAACTTGCAGGGAAAGCCTCCTAATACCCCCTCGTGGTGCTTGACTGAAAAAGTGATGTCATTCATAAATATTTCTGCTTTTAAAGAAGAAAAATCTGAACTTTTACTGTTACTTTTTAAAATGGTCATTCTGAAAGCAAGATGGGCTTGATGTTCCACTTGAATAAAGTTCTGATTTTAAACAAGTACTGCATCAACTGAGAAAACAGGGGTTCTGTAGGGTCTGAAAAAGCCAAATTTTCATATTCGGTCAAAAACTAGTTATTACATCCAAAATTGTTCCATGTATGTACTTTTCTCTGTCAATTCTAGTTTTTACAATAAAGGAAAATGTTACTTCGTAACTCAACTGTTACATGTTTAGACAAATAAAAATCTAAATGTTCTTGTAATGTTATCCACTAAGCTCTGTTTTGTCTTTGGAAAGTTTAAGTATTGATGTTGCAGGGATGTTGGCCAAATGCCTAATCTTAGGTGTAAATCTTCTGGAGTGAAATGCTAAACAAAGTTGTAATTATACGTTTTTAAGTAAGAAACTATCATTTATTTATTTAATATATATCAGTCAGTCAGTCATTTTCTACTGCTTATTCCATAGTGGGTCACAGGGTAGCTGGTGCCTATCTCCAGCAGTCTATGGGCAAGAGGCAGGGTACACCCTGGACAGGTTGCCAGTCCATCGCAGGGCAACACACAAACAACCATGCACACACTCATTCATACACCTAAGGGCAATTTAGAGCTACCAATTAACCTAAAAGGCATGTCTTTGGACTGTGGGAGGAAGCCAGAGTACCCGGTGAGAACCCACGCATGCACGGGGAGAACATGCAAACTCCATGCAGAAAGACCCCTGGTCGGGAATCGAACCCAGGACCTTCTTGCTGCAAGGCAACAGTGCTACCAACTGCGCCACCGCAATTTAAATTCATGGTGGTCTAATTTAAATAATAAAGATATTAGAAGAGTCTAAAAAGTCTAAATTTTGCAGAAACCCGATAAAAGATTCACCTACGTAAGTTAAGCATTGTCCATATTGTTATTTTTGTTATTATAGTAATATTTACGTGTGCAATAGCAAGAAATAAAAAGTCAAAAAGAAGGCAGAAGGCCCCAAATGTGCTTCAGCCTGTCTACCTTGCACAAACACAGCAAGAAGCAAAAACTAATCTTAAAAGTCTCAAGTTGAAGCTTCCAACTTCCTACTAGAACATTGTTTAATGTTGCTACAAAGAGCCATGCTCAGTTCAGGTTCCTCAGGTAGAAGAAAACCTTTTAGAGGTTTCAGAAAATAATACTGGTTCATGAGCAAACTCATTTAAATTCTCTCTGGGATATCACTGAAATTCAGTTTCATCTGTATTCTAGAAAAGCCTGGGACACCATCTTGTTTTTCACCTCAGTGTTTAGGAGCATTTCTTGCTTGCCTCACAGAGAGAAAACAGGATAAAGGAATAAAGCACTGTGGGTGTGGTGTGCAAACAAGGTCTTAAATTAAACGCTTCTGTAGAGACTGAACACATTCCCTTCTCATCACCAAGTGGCTCTGGGAGACAGCTGTTCTCATTGCTTAAGCTTGTGACATCGGGGAGGCGGGTGTCGGTTTGGGTGAGGAGTATCGAGTTCATACAGAGGATAAATAGAAAATTTGATAAAGCAACAAGTGTGACCAAGCTTTCGACTGGGGGGTATTTATCTTTCAGACTGATGGAGGAAGGTGTAGAGAGGTTCCCGGGGTGGCCACAGTGTAGAGATGGTGAATAAGCAGGGCAAGGGATGAAGCAGAATCCCCTCACAAAGCATTGCATTATTTCAAAAGCCCCCCTTCCTCTTCCCCTCTTCCTCCTATGGGAGATTTGGCTGAGAGTCGCTCTCCGAAAGCACATCTTAGTTAAATAATTAGTGCCTAACTATTACAAGGACTAAGACAGAGAAACAAAACAGGGCATCCAGATTACTCTTCCAAGGATATTTTAACAAGTGATACTCAGTGGGTTATTGAACATGTCACCAGCAACACTGTTGGTTGCGAGGCTAAAAGACATAGTGCTGTAATCCTGTTGGGGCTCCTTAGGATTTGATGTAAAAGCTTTCCTCAGCACTCATCCCTCACTGAAGATCCTGTTGATGTTGCAAATTGTTTTAGTCTCTTGGCTTGGCCGCTGTCCCCCTGGCCTTCCTCGCTTCCTGCGTTAAGCTGGCAGTATTACTGCAGGAGCTCCTCTACTTGTAGCTCTTTATGCCCCTTTGCTCTGTATGATGGCAATGTTGCATGTCTGCTTTATGTTCCAACAGCTTTTCCTAAGCTTTGAAATATTAAAGGCATAGTGCAATCAAAAACACATTTTAGTCCCTTGTGCTTTTATACCTACTGAACTTTCCCTGTTTGGTGATTTGTTGCGTTTCTTTGAAAATCTCTCACAAGCAATCCTTAAAGCAGCAGTCAGCAGTAATTCCAAGTGTAATGTGACACTAAAAAGCCAGATGAGGTTTGCAGCAATTTTCTCCTCTAGTTTTCTCACATGCAAAATTGATTCTTATGTCTTACGTACACTCCAGTTGCCTCAGGACATGTGTTTAGGCAACTCCACAGCCAGAAGAAAGTTTTGTGAGGTGTCTGAAAATTCTGTATCAGCTGCCATTGTCACATCACTCAAAGCTCTGCAGCCACAGACCGGAGGTTTAATGCCCCTTGGTATCCCATTGCAGCCCCCCACCCAGCTCCTTGTGCCGTGGACGCCTGTTAGTACACTGGCAGGGAACAAGCACTTTAGCCCACCTAAGAGCAGGTGATCCTTCACAGATGGAAGAGGCTGCACCCAGGGGAGTTTACGCTCTATCGTTTGCATCTTCGGCTCATAAATCTTTTATAAAGGATGTCAGTTTTGCTTACACAGAGGGGAGACAACTGCCCTTCAGGACCAGGATGAAATACAGGTACAAAAGGCTTTTGTGAGCCTAGGCTGGTTTGTGTGTCTGCTTGCTTATATGGGAAAGACAAAGTTTCTCTTTGCTCCACTGTGCACAACTGCGCTTGATCTAAACTTGATGAGCGTCTCACATCAAAATGTGCTCATCTTGTGCTACAACATGTTTACCATATTAATAGTGAGGGACATTGACATGCAAATGAGCAAAGGATGCACTGAATGTATCCACTACCCCCCTCTTGTATCAGATTGGAGTCCTGAATTCCTTAGTTTGATATGCATTGTAACCCGTTTGTTGTACTTTTCTGGACCAATATTGTACCGTATAAAGGATCATTGTGTGCGAAGATTATTCAGACTGAGACATATTTAGACATTCATGCATTCAAAAGAATTGTGTTAGCAGTGGCCAAACACAATGCCAAGTCTGCACACTATCCTATCCTTTGTTTTTTTGTCTTCCTTACTTTCTTTTGTGTGTTTCATTTTATGGATCATATCTTATCTCCTGTTGTGGCTTCTCCATTGACTTTTGCTGTAGTTTCCATCAATGTAACTATATGTGGCAATTAGTCACTGGTTGGTTACTAGTATGCCAAGGTTTTAAAAAGGTACGTCTTAAAACCTCAGTTTTCCATTAGACCATTTCTGATGTTTAAAGTCCTTTTAATAAGAAGCCAGAGAATGTGCACTGCACTTGAAAGGTTGAAAGGAAAATTAAAGCAGTGTAACATTGGTGATTTCATAGATTTGTCCTGTGTGATCCAAGAGAGTTATCTAAATGCTGTCATTAGACATATCATTACAGTATAAAATGATGAGAATCACCAGAATATGCTTAATTATTAGTAATGCACATGCATAGGCTGATTACTGATAGGTATAAAAATGTTTAGGTTTAAAAAAAAAGTAAAATGTTACATCATACCATCCAAGGGTTTAAAGTGAAATGCCGAAGTGGCCTGAAATGTCTTGAGCTGTATAGCAGAGATGTGCAGCAGTGTTTCAACAGGTGTATGTGCAGGGGTGAAAGTAGTTTTAAATTCTTGCCGGTACTTAGGGAGGAGCTAGAGGGGGCTGGGGAGGCACTGGGGGCATATATGCATACATATGTATATACAGTGCCTTGCGAAAGTATTCGGCCCCTTTGAACTTTTCAACCTCTTGCCACATTTCAGGCTTCAAACATAAAGATATACAATTCAAATTTTTTGTGAAGAATCAACAATAAGTGGGACACAATCGTGAAGTGGAATGAAATTTATTGGATGTGTCAAACTTTTTTAACAAATAAAAAACTGAAAAGTGGGGCGTGCAATATTATTCGGCCCCCTTGTGTTAATACTTTGTAGCGCCACCCTTTGCTGCAATTACAGCTGCAATTCACTTGGGGTATGTCTCTATCAGTTTTGCACATCGAGAGACTGAAATTCTTGCCCATTCTTCCTTGCAAAACAGCTCAAGCTCAGTCAGGTTGGATGAAGAGCGTTTATGAACAGCAGTCTTCAGTTCTTTCCACAAATTCTCGATTGGATTCAGGTCTGGACTTTGACTTGGCCATTCCAACACCTGGATACGTTTATTTGTGAACCATTCCATTGCAGATTTGGCTTTATGTTTTGGATCATTGTCTTGTTGGAAGATAAATCTCCGTCCCGGTCTCAGGTCTCTTGCAGACTCCAACAGGTTTTCTTCCAGAATGGTCCTGTATTTGGCCCCATCCATCTTCCCATCCATTCTGACCATCTTCCCTGTCCCTGCTGGCGAAAAACAGGTCCAAACCATGATGCTGCCACCACCATGTTTAACAGTGGGGATGGTGTGTTCAGGGCGATGAGCTGTGTTGCTTTTATGCCAAACATATTGTTTTGCATTGTGGCCAAACAGTTTGATTTTGGTTTCATCTGACCAGAGCACCTTCTTCCACATGTTTGGTGTGTCTCCCAGGTGGCTTGTGGCAAACTTTAAACGAGACCTTTTATGGATATCTTTGAGAAATGGCTTTCTTCTTGCCACTCTTCCATAAAGGCCAGATTTGTGCAGTGTATGACTGATTGTTGTCCTATGGACAGACTCTCCCACCTCAGCTGTAGATCTCTGCAGTTCATCCAGAGTGATCATGGGCCTCTCTGCTGCATCTCTGATCAGTCTTCTCCTTGTTTGAGATGAAAGTTTAGAGGGACGGCCGGGTCTTGGTAGATTTGCAGTGGTCTGATACTCCTTCCATTTCAATATAATTGCTTGCACAGTGCTCCTTGGGATGTTTAAAGCTTGGGAAATCTTTTTGTATCCAAATCCGGCTTCAAACTTCTCCACAACAGTATCTCGGACCTGCCTGGTGTGTTCCTTGGTCTTCATGATGCTCTCTGCGCTTTGAACAGAACCCTGAGACTATCACAGAGCAGGTGCATTTATACGGAGACTTGATTACACACAGGTGGATTCTATTTATCATCATCAGTCATTTGGGACAACATTGGATCATTCAGAGATCCTCACTGAAGATCTGGAGTGAGTTTGCTGCACTGAAAGTAAAGGGGCCGAATAATTTTGCATGCCCCACTTTTCATTTTTTTATTTGTTAAAAAGGTTTGACACATCCAATAAATTTCATTCCACTTCACGATTGTGTCCCACTTGTTGATTCTTCACAAAAAATTAGAATTTTATATCTTTATGTTTGAAGCCTGAAATGTGGCAAGAGGTTGACCAATCATGGAGGGGTCTGAAATTTTCATCTTAGGTGCATGTCCACTGTGAGAGAGATAATCTAAAAAAAAAATCCAGAAATCACAATATATGATGTTTTAATAATTTATTTGTGTGTTACTGCTTCAAACACCTGAACACCTGCCAATCAGGAAACATTCTGGCCCTCAAAGACCTGTTAGTCCGCCTCTAAAAAGTCCACCTCCACTCCACTTATTATTCTAAATTAGAAGCACCTGTTTGAGGTCATTAGCTGCATAAAGACACCTGTCCACCCCACACAATCAGTAAGACTCTATTAACATGGCTAAGACCAAAGAGCTGTCCAAAGACACCAGAGACAAAATTGTAGACCTCCACAAGGTTGGAAAGGGCTACGGAACTATTACCAAGCGGTTTGGTGAAAAAAGATCAACTGTTGGAGCAATTATTAGAACATGGAAGAAGCTAAACATGAATGTCAATCTCCCTTGGACTGAAGCTCCAGGCAAGATCTCACCTCGTGGCGCATCAATGATCCTAAGAAAGGTGAGGAATCAGCCCAGAACCACACGGGAGGAGCTGGTCAATGACCTGAAGAGAGCTGGAACCACTGTTTCCAAGGTTACTGTGGGTAATACACTAAGACGTCATAGTTTAAAGTCATGCATGGCACGGAAGGTTGCCTGCTTAAATCAGCACAAGTCCATGACCGTCTTAGGTTTGCCTATGATCATTTGGATGATCCAGAGGAGTCATGGGAGTCTGTGGTCAGATGAGACCAAAATACAGGAGGGGCTCCGTAAGAAGCATATCAAGGTTCTGGAGTGGCCTAGCCAGTCTCCAGACCTAACCCCAATAGAAAATCTTAGGAGGGAGTTCAAACTCCGTGTTTCTCAGCGACAGCCCTGAAACCTGGCTGATCTGGAGAAGATCTGTATGGAAGAATGGGCCAAAATCCCTGCTGCAGTTTGTGCAAACCTGGTGAAAAACTACAGGAAACGTTTGACCTCTGTAATTGCAAACAAAGGCTACTGTACCAAATATTAACATCGATTTTCACAGGTGTTCAAATACTTATTTGCCGCAGTAACACACAAATAAATTATTAAAAAATCATACATTGTGATTTCCAGATTTTTTTTTAGATTATGTCTCTAACAGTGGACATGCACCTAAGATGAAAATTTCAGACCCCTCCATGATTCTTCAGTGGGAGAACTTGCAAAGTTGCAGGGTTATTGAATACTTATTTTCCTCACTGTATATATATATATATATATATATATATATATATATATGCATGCATATATGCCCCCAGTGCCTCCCCAGCCGCCTCTCTAGCTCCACCCCTAAGTGCTGGCAAGAATTTAAAACTACTTTCACCCCTGCAAATACACCTGTGTGTGTGTTAATTGTTACTCTCATCTTTGGCCCCCTCAAGATCTCTCTCTCTCTCTCAGAAAAATCCACAGTCAAACTTATTATAATGTATCAATACTTTACTTTACTGTAGGCTGTCTGTATAACGCAGAAATTAGAATCACTTGACAATGTAGAATGTATATATATATATAAATATATTTCAATTGTTAAAGAACTGCCATGTATGAAACAATGATAAACCATTTTCTGATGCATAACTTTTCATCTTCACTTTCCGTCTTTCATTTGAACAAAGAAAAAGTGATTTATTGTTCGTCCTGTCCTAATGCAAGCGGCAGTTTTTTATGTCTGTGCACCACCTGTATAAAATCTCCCAGTCCATTAAATCGAACGCACCGATCTCCTTGGCCACCGCTCTGTTTTGGATGTAAGCGCACATGTGCTCTCGAGTAGTGTATGTGAAATCTCTGGTCATAAGCGGTGTTTTCGAGCTGTACTGTGTTGTTGTAATTCAGCAAATTAACATGAAACACAACTAGTTACTCTCCCTTTGCTTTTAAATGGGGTATTTGGCGGCGAGCAGACAGACATTAAATGTAGCGGTGCTCGTTTTAAAGGCTGGCCGTTCACAAAAGCCTTGAGCTCCGAGGGGAGAGAAGCAAAGCAAGAGCATTGAGGCTCCAGCATAGCAGAACAGTTCAGAAACTATTTGGAATGAGGGGAAAAAAGCTATATTTATGTTTTAGACTGGCTTTTGGTAGCGGATCTGATGTTCTTTGTGCGCTCGTGAATTTTTGCAGCTGTAACTAGTTCTGGATGACGGCTTCATAGCAGACAGCCATTCTTCCCTTTTCCCGGTACTGCGTACCAGCACAGAATCTTTTAGTGGTACGCAGTACCGGACCGTACCGGCTCACTTTCACCCCTGTGTATTTGTAGCACACATTAAGGAAAGCAGATGTTACATTTCCTTCATCTTCAAAGATCACAGGTTCCCATACATTATATAGTCAGCTCTGCTACTGTTTATTCTTCCACCTGTTGCCTTGTAATTTTATGAGCAGAATGTTTTTTTAAGCAGTGGACTGCAGGCTTAAAACCCAAGCAGTAACCAAAGCCTAACTAAACAGCTTTTACTGTTACACTTAGTGAAACATGTTATGCATGTGTTTCTTTATAAAGAGAGGGATAAGAAAAATATATATTCTGTACAATGAATGCTTAAAAAGTGCTGCTAAATTTACCAGGTGTTCATTCAAAATGTCAGATTAAGGCTATGTAGCAAAATCTTACTTATAATAAAGAAATACTGTCAATGTGGTAATCAACATGCAATACATTGGCTGCAGTTTGTATAATTTCTGTTTGAAATAAATTAAATCCTAAAATCTGTAAAATTACATTAGCATTATAGTATATTTACTCAATGTTATCATACCATGAGAATCTCTCACAGTCTAAATCTAGTTTCATTTTTCCCCCTCCAGTAGAGCAGTAATATATAACACATTTAATTTAAAACGACACCTGTCAACTTGTTGGCAGTCAACACCTTTATCTTCTTTGAAGTGGCTTTGGTTTGTCATTTACATCATGCATGTTGAAAATATTTGAACTTTTGTCAGGTGATGCTGAAGTGTGGAAGAGGCCTGTAGATCATTCCACAGAGCAGTGCAGACTGTTTGTTCACAACAATGTTCCACATCATACAAATGCACAGTAAACATAAATGAGTTGAAGGTGCTCTGAGTCTTCTTGTAAATGTCAGTGTGTTTCTGCATGAAGAGAGCCAGTGTGTTCCCTTAATGATTTCCGCCACCCTGAAGTCATTGTTCCATGAGTAATCATATTTGGATGACTTACCTATCTGCTGAGTCTGTTATGGTGATGCTGTATATCAAATTATGTCATTTAGTCTGCCTTTAATGATTGATTTAATGATCCAAGTGTGCTGGGTTTATGCCAATATTCAGGCCCGAGGAAATGGCGTGCCACTCAGGCCAGTTGAAATGCAGTTATTGGTTGTGTGCTGCATGAGTGGACCAGTTGAAGATAAATCTATCATTCTACGCTTTCCTCTAGACTTTTGTTGAGGAGAACAAATATTTGATACACTGCCAATTTTGCAGGTTTTCCCACTTGCAAAGCATGTAGAAGTCTTTAATTTTTATCACAGGTACTCTTTAACTGTGAGTGATGGAATCTAAAACAAAAATCTAGAAAATCCCATTGTGTGCTTTTTAAATAAGTAATTTGCATTTTATTGCATGACATAGGTATTTGATACATCAGAAAAACAAAACTTAATATTTGGTACAGAAACCTTTGTTTGCAATTACAGATATCAGTGTTTACTGTAGTTTTTAACAAAGTTTGCACACACTGCAGCAAGAATTTTGGACCACTCCTCCATCTTCAATGCCCTTACAGAGGGAAGGAGGTTGTTGACAAAGATCTCCCAATACATGGCCCCATCAACCTCCCCTCAATATGGAGCAGTTGTCCTGTCCCCTTTGCAGAGAAGCATCCCCAAAGAAAGATGTTTCCACCTCCATGCTTCACGGTTAGGATGGTGTTCTTGGGGTTGTACTCAGCCTTCTATAATAATTGCATTTATCACATTTTCTTGCAAGTTTTACTTAATTTGTTCCCCAAAATGATTTACATAAGTTGATTAGCAGAAATGTATAATTCAGGTCAATGTTCAGGCTTCAGAGATGCGTCTCAGCGATAACGGTGGTGCCTCTTGAAGTAGCAAAGGGTATTAAAAAGTGTTTTTTCACTATCTAGCCTACTAGCAACTCAAAGGAGGTTCAGTAATACATCTTTTTCTCTGTTGAACTGAAAGGAAAGTGAGAGTAAATGAGTATCGATTGGCCAGCCGAGGGACTGGGCCTTCGCGGCCCGCTAACTGCTAGTCTGCCTGAGTAGCTATTATTAGCATTGCTCGACATGTCGCACACGACTCAGGTAAGTGGCTGCCCCTGACAAATGCTGTTTGCCAGTCCACTCCATTATCTGCAGGACCAGGATGACCGCTGGGCCTTGCTGCTAATATGCAAGGAGATGCTTATCAGTTCAAATTAAGAGGAGGCCCTTCCGGAGACTGAACGATGTAATTGTTTTTGACAAGATGCAGCCCCATCGGCTTGAGCCCGCCAGAGAGAAAATGGATGCAACTCAGTGGAGGTAGAGGGAGAGAGCTCATATGGGTGCTCCTGCAGGATGCCCCCCTCCTCAAATTTCAGTGGATCAGTCTGGAAGTTAATCTGTTGCAGCACAAAGATGCAGATAAGGTTATTTGTGATTGTGTGATTAAACTGGACCTTAAATCACCAACTGTGTTATGTCTGAGATTGTCTATGTGAGTGTTTGTGTGAGCTATGAATGTACTATTCAGAATGTTTTTGCCCCCAATACCGATCTGAGTCATTTGAGCTGTTGCTGTTACTGAGTGTCAGTTAGATACCTCATTAAAATCAATTCCATGTTTATGCTTGAAAACTCGTTAGCTTTAAAGTGCGTTAAAATAATACCTTACATTTAATCAGCTTTACACCTTCTACATTAGTAGTATGATGGTGTCCCTTTTATCTCACTTAGCAATAAGGGTGTGATAATACATTCAAAACTCACACAATAATTCATTCAACTCACAAGAAAAAGCATTCAGCAATAAACAAAGAATCCACATGTTTGTGTTGTCTTTCACGCAAGTTAAGGTTTCAAAAATTTAAAACTATTTTAAAGAATTTGCAAACAGTACAAAATTGATCCAATTTAATCCATTTATATTAGTTTTTATGGTTATCTTATTCTAAGGAGGTCCTAATTTAAAAAAATGAAAATGCTCCATTTTGTGTTTTGACAAATAAAATTGAGATTTGAAAAATCTCAAAACTGTGTTTTAAACAATTCATAATATAATTATCCAGTTTAGGTTTGGTAATCTATATTTTTTAAATGCACTTCAGACTCATTAAAAAGCAGTGAAATAACTTTTTAGTTTTGCACCAAAAGGGATGCTTTCTTTGGCATTGTTATTGACTAATGTTTAGCCACCCGCTGTATTTTCACTGTGCTTACTAAAAAATATTCATATCTTGGTCTTGTTAGATATTGTGTTGTAATATTTTGCATGGCCTGCAATACTAGTTTTGCTTTTTTGGGTGCAAGAAAATAGACCGAGCGCATTTTGACCACTGGCTGGCTGGCTAACACTATGACATAAACAGGGTATCAGGACTTTAGTCAGGGAACCAATAGAAAAAAACTATAGGAGTTTTATAAAAGTAGACAAGCTTTGCAGCCTCAAATAATGGCTCCTTTTTTAAATCATTCTGATAGGTTTACATTTTGTTTTTATTGTTTTGTATTTCTATTTTCAGCCTTTTATTACATTGTTTGGTTTTTGTGATTAGAAACTCAACTAGAGACTGACACTGCAAATTAGCTTAGCCTAGAAATGTTGTATTCTTCAGTATCTGATCATAGAGAGCACTTGTCCCTATAAAATAAAACTAATATATGAAATGAAATATTTGGGATCAGATGCATCTCTAGAATGAAATTTCGGCTGGACTGTAAGATTTTTTAATTTGAGAAAGAAAATCCTGATATGAAGTTAAGGTACTTTAGAGCAACTGGGATTAATGTAAACATGTGGTGGAAAGTATTAACTTCATCATGCTGTTGGTTGCATACCAATCTGTTTTTGTGAACGAGAAATGTTTGACCTGAAATGGCTTATTTTTTTATTTCTGTTTATGTGCCCCATCCTGACAACATCAGCAAATTTTAAGATTGGGTTTGATTATCCTCACTGTTTCAGGGCAGATTTGCAAAAACAGAGAAATAATGGAATAATCTCCCCACTGCATATTTGTCTTTTTTTCAAATAAAGGGATCATAACCCATAACTATCGAAAGCATAGTAGACAGTTAAGGTGTCTATTATGTATCTTACATGTTTCTGGAGCTAACATGAGATTTAGAGACCCGAGAAACTATACCACCAGTCAATCAGCGAGGGCTACCAAAAACAATCTCATGTTACTGAATAGCAGTAAAGGCAATGCAGACAGATTAATTCTGACCATACTCACAAGCCTTACTGCCTAACAAGTTCTGTTCATTTCATGGTGATACATATGACAATCACATATGCTTTTTGTTCATCAGTATTCCCTAAGGACTCTTCCTGAAAAATCAAGATCTGTTTGCAAGGTATAAATACCTATGACAGGTAGTCCCTCTGGGAAATGTGTTCTCTAATTGTTTGTTTTAACTGGCTATTCTACACTAGATTTGCCAATATTTATGGCACAGAGAGACAGAGAGATGGCTATAGCTGGTGCTCAAAGAGATGGGACAAGAAGGGTATGTGTTATGGATGATTGCACGAAACTGCTGTTTTCAGGTCTGATGAGGAAATACATTAGGAGAGGAAAGGCAAGGGTTCATGTTTCAGAGTGAAGACAACGACGTGATTGATAGATGCGAGGATCGGGCCCAACGTGACAATTATAGCATGTCCAATACTATACCATGCATTGTCAGTGAATCACTGGGACAAAGCCACTGCAAAAGGTACGCATCTTAGGGTCCCAGAGGAGTGTTTGGATTTTAATGGTTTTGCCGCATTAATTTTTAGAATCACTGCTCATTAGAATTCCTTTTCCCAACTTCCCTGCCAAGAAAGCCGACTCCGTTTTTAGTACTTCCTTGAAAATTTGTTTTGTTGCACTTGCTTTTTCATTCGGGACATATGGCTGCACTCTGTTGCAAGCTGTTCAGCTGAATGCGAACACAAAAATTTGGGTACCTAGAGACATCATTAAGGCTGAGAAAGGGTTGGCTAAAAAAGTTTCAACAGCTTTCAATCCACCATACTTGTTGATTTCTCAGAACTGCTCCATATCTTACAAACCAGCTATGTGTTTTTCTGCGTTTGGCACTGTTGTTCTTCATTCATGGGGAATTGGTTTTATGATTTGCAGAGTAAAAGAAAACAATCAGTCTTGGGTTTTAAAGTTAGTGTCAAATAGCCTTCTAGTTATAAACCATTTATCAAAGATTTTAAAAGGTGTCATCTGTGTTGTAAATAAACATAAATTATTGACAGATGATGGATTTATATGAATCCTAAGAATAATAATACCAGACACACACACCCACACAAACACAGAGAGCATCCCCAACAGTCAGCCCATGACACTAACATCTGAAAACAATTTAATATCTGTCATGTCCCCATTAAAATCAGAGTGTTAATTACACCTTATAAAAAGCCTGTCATGTTTCCTAATCCCACAAGCAGGAACAACTCAAACTCAATCAGCCCCTCAGATCTAGCCCTGAGCAAGTGCACTGTCAGCCTGTAATTGAATGGTTGTCCAGGCCAGGCACAAGGCTGTCAATTCCAACATATTTATTGTTCCCCATCTAAATCTTATATCTGACCTTGAGGCTTTAGAGGCTCATTCTTTCTTCTGGCGGCCCCGTTTGAGAAAGCCACAAAAGCAACCACCATGCTGTGCTGAGTCTGATTCCGATGCAGATCACGTCAGCTGCTGAGAAGGGGGCTAACATTTGCCAGTCTGACCTGGTTGTTTCTCCCTTGTTTCAATCCTTTGTTCTACTTCCAACTTTTCTTGGTTCTCTCTTCCCTACAAACAGCTGTTCATTTCCTGTGTACGACTTTGTGACTAACAGCAAAGGATTCCCCTCAGACCTCTAGTACATAGGAGAAAAAAACAGGTGGAGACAGAGATGAAATGTTTGTTGGAAAGAAACCTATTCTGTGTTGGGTAAAAGGGTAATGGCAACTAAGAAGGCTTGCTGTTTGTAAATACAGAGCTGTCCTGTAAATAAAGACACATTTTCTTTGATACTCTAGCATACGTGTTGGAAAGAAAACATTAATTCAGGAAATTGAAATGCATTTTTTGAACACAAACAAGGCCACACAGAGGTTTTACTTTCTGGAACAGAAGTGGAAGCAGTGTGGAGCTTTGAGGTAGCACCAATAGTTTAAGGATCCAGTACAATTAAAGATGTTTTTGGCTGAAACTGTTTGTGGTCGTTAAGAAGTGGCTCTGGCCACCTTTGAACCGTCACATTACTGAAGACATTTATGGGATAAGAGGGCTCCTAAGTTCCATCCAAAATCAGACCGTGAGGTCACTTGTCTCTGGGAACTTATTTTGGACTTCTGTAAGTGCACTTTGGAAATGTGTTGGCATACAGCTGTTGTTCAGTCAGGAAGGCCATCGTCATGCTGACCAGTGGTGTGTGTTCTGGTCCTGGCTTTGAGTGTCTTGGTGGTTTCCCTACTTCAACTTCGCAACTGAACTGTAAACACTACAAAAAGCAATGTTGCTGGATACACTGAGTTTCAATCTGTTCATTAAAGCAAAGTGAACAAAGCTTCCTGAAACTTCAAAGATTAAACGGTAAATAGAAACAAAAGGTAATATGAAAAACACTGAAATTATAAGTTGATCACGCTTGATCGTTCCTGACTCTTCTCTCTGACAGCATTAGCATCTCTGAGTCCCCTATTGTGATGCCCTCAGGTGCTAATTATGGAGTTCCAGAAAACTAAATAAATCTATCTTTTTAGTTGAAGCTGCATTCTTTGTAAGGCCTGCTGGTATGGAATCCTTCAATGAAAAAACAAAACAACAAAAAACCATTAGTAGTAAAAGGTTACTCTAAAATAGAAAAATAACATTAGTCATGGCATACATATTTACACAATCCATGGAAAAGTTAACAAAAATTTTATGTCATGATGAAGGCTTTGCTAAAATCTTTGTCAGAGTAGGTTTCCTGAGGTTCCAAACCTCTTCGTTAAACATCTTAATTTTACTGAAAACACCTAACTCAGTAACAACATCTACCCTAAGAACTGTTGGTATTAGTGCAGCCTGAGAAAGCTTGTTATGTTGAGTCATAATAGAATGAATTTTTGAGTTTACAACAGGTGAGAGCTGATAAATTCTGTTTACCTGCAGATTTCTTGCATCTCCATTTTTAAAACTTGTATATGAGATTCATAGAAGATAGAATAAAACATGTTCCAGAGTGCCGAATGTCAGTAATAATAATAGTAGTAATATGAGTAATAGTAATAATAATAATAATTTAACTGTATTATAGCTCTTTCCGAGCTTGCATGTTATTCTCAATTGAACAAATTTTCATTGCTAATTGAGAGCTGTTTATTTTTCTTTTAATTGTACATTTCTAAGAGGACATGGTTCTCAAATCTTCTGGCCATCAATTGGGAACCCCAGTGATCTTTTGTTGTTTACACACTCCTGATAAGGTTGAGATCAAAAATATATAATGTAATTATACAGACAGCAACAACATGTTTGGCCTCCAGAGAAAACCAATTATTGCATAAAGAGAGTCTAAATCTCAATTTATCTGTTTTTCAATGTTAGGGATAATGATCAACACATACTCTGTATGCGACTGTAAGTGTGTGTGTGTGTGTGCGTGTGCATGTGTGTGTGTATGTGTGTGTGTGTGTGTGTGTGTATGTGTGAATCCATGGGGAGGGACCTCGTCTGAAGCAACAGGGGACTCAGGGCACAACCATGATGACTCACTGAAATGACATGAATTAGTTTATATGATTTGTTTGTTTTTCACACTTTATGAGCACATTCAAAACACAAGATTTGAGCATACTTCTTACCTCTGTACTCACACTCACCTGTCTCTCCTCACAAATCAAAAACAGACTAAAGTTATCCACCTGCCTTAGTCTGTCTTTATGCCTGAATTCATTTTAGATTTGACTTACTGAAATATTTTTCTAAAAGAACATAAATATAATTAAAGGGTGCTTTACTAAGTAATACACAAATTTTATTGTGAAACTGTAATTTTGTACTGTATTCTTTGCAGTCAAATTTAGCCTGGATATCACTGTAATGTGTTATGGTTTGCGAGATAGAACCCCAGAATGCAGACGAGCAGGCAGCACAATGGTAAGTGCAAAAGGTTTAATAACAGAAACTCACTCACAGCAGGAGGCAGGAACAAAACAACAAACGGGCAGGCGAGACAGGCATGGCATGATCAAAAAACAAGACATGATCTGAGAAATGTTTCCGCGATAATTGACAGAACAGGTGTGTATTTATGGAGTGTGACCAGGTGAAACAAGAAGACAGATTAATAGGTGCAGGTAATCCGAATTAACAGAACAAAACGTGGCTGGAGCAAAACAGAGACTCTTGAACACAAACTAACAGAAACTAGAAAAAACATGAAGCAAAAGCATAACCAGATCCGAAAACCAAACTTGACAAAACATGAACAAGACGACAAAAATAAAGCATGACCAGGAAAATAAACAGAAACATGATTCAAAACTTGAACTGTGAAAAACATAAGACAAAACCCGAAACCAAAAACCAAACAACCCCAAATCATAACAGAACCCCCCCCCCCCCCCCTCTTAAGACCGGATACCAGATGCCCACAAGAGTTGAAACAAAAGACAACCCGACCAAGGCGGGCGGTGGAGGCCTCAGTAGGAGGGCCAAAAACAAAAACAAAGTTCCGGCGGGCGACCAGGTGGTCGTCCCCAGCAGGCACAAAGTTCCGGTGGGCGACCAGGAGGTCGTCCCCAGCAGGCACAGAGTTCCGGTGGGCGACCAGGAGATTGTCCCCAGCAGGCACAGAGTTCAGGCGGGCGACCAAGCAGAGTAGAGGACCCCCCAGAAGCTCTGTGGAACTCCGAAGGCGTGGAGCCTGGCAAACTCTCGGAGCTGAAGCAGAGCCAGGCGAACCCTCGGACGAACCCTCAGAGGCTGAAGCAGAGCCTGGCGAACCCTCAGAGGCAGAAGCAGAGCCTGACGAACCCTCAGAGGCAGAAGCAGAGCCTGGCGAACCCTCGTCTCTGGGTTCAAAGGCCAGAATGAGGACAAACTGTTCCTTGAACCCCTCATGAACAGGGTTCGACGGCGCTTCCTCCTCGAACCCCTCATCTCTGCGTCCAGAGGCCAGAACAAGGACAAAACGTTCCTTAAACCCCTCAGGAACAGGGCTCAGCAGTGCTTCCTCCTCGAACCCCTCGTCGCAGGGTGCAGAAGCCAGAACGAGTACCAGTTGCTCCTTGAACCCTTCAGGAACAGGGTCCAGCGGCGCTTCCTCCTCGAACCCCTCTTCGCAGGGTTCAGAAGCCAGATCGAGGACCAGTTCCTCACTGAACCCCTGCAGACTAGGAACAGGAGCTGAGGCATCGGCGGGACCCTCAGTGACGTGAACAGGAGCTGAGGCGTCGGCGGGACCCTCAATGGCGTGAACACGGGCTGAGGCGTCGGCGTGACCCTCAGTGGCGTGAGCAGGAGCTGAGGCAGCGCCGAGACCCTCAGTGGCATGAGCAGGAGCTGAGGCGTCGCCGAGACCCTCAGTGGTGTGAGCAGGAGCTGAGGCGTCGCCGAGACCATCAGTGGCGTGAGCAGGAGTTGAGGCGTCAGCTGGATCCTCAGTGGCGTGAGCAGGGGCGTCGCCGGAGCCCCCGATGACATAAGCCGGGGCGTCCCTCTTACGACGTCCTCTGCGCCGTGTGGAGGGGGTTGAGGCTGACTTAGGGTCTGGCCTGGAGTCAGGCTGTGGTGTGTCTGGCCTGGAGTCAGGCTGGGGTGTGTCTGGCCTGGAGTCAGGCTGTAGACCTGGCTGTGGGCCTGCAGCAGCACTCCTCGCCAGCCGAACCACAGGAAGGTGCTCCATGCTGGCGTTTCTTGCAGTGGGAGGAGGGCGAGGGCTTCACTGCTAGACCAGAATGCGCAGCCAGGGGAGCAGGCGGAGAACAGCGCTGAACCGCCTCACGCTCCATCTGCTCCGGCAGCAGTGGAGAGGGTAGAACCTCCAGGTCGGTCGGCAAATTCCTCATCGCCTCCTCCTTCTGCCGTTCAACCCAGCGATCCAAGGCATCTGCCTTCTGCTTCTCCGCGGGGTCCGTGGTTGGCGGAAATATTCTGTTATGGTTTGCAAGATAGAACCCCAGAATGCAGACGAGCAGGCAGCGTGATGGTAAGTGTAAAATGTTTAATAACAGAAACTCACTCACAGCAGGAGGCAGGAACAAAACAACAAACGGGCAGGTGAGACAGGCATGGCATGATCAAAAAACAAGATATGATCTGAGAAATGTTTCCGCGATAATTGACAGAACAGGTGTGTATTTATGGAGTGTGACCAGGTGAAACAAGAAGACAGATTAATAGGTGCAGGTGATCCGAATTAACAGAACAAAACGTGGCTGGAGCAAAACAGAGACTCTTGAACACAAACTAACAGAAACTAGAAAAAACATGAAGCAAAAGCATAACCAGATCCGAAAACCAAACTTGACAAAACATGAACAAGACGACAAAACTAAAGCATGACCAGGAAAATAAACAGAAACATGATTCAAAACTTGAACTGTGAAAAACACAAGAAAAAACCCGAAACCAAAACCAAACAACCCCAAATCATAAGAGTAATGTACCAAAGGCCAGTCATATTCTGTTTGTTTCGAACAACACATAGGTCTCAGCAATGAATCCTGGCAGGAGTGGATGGATAGCAGCCATCTTTTTAATATCTCTTCACCTTCATCACTTTTTTGTCTAACTAAACTTAAACAGCGTTGTAAGGAGTGAAGACTAGTGAACTGTTCTTTGGAGAAGAATGAAATTGAAGTACAATATTTTTAGCAAGTTACCGCTGTTACGTCTCACCGTCAGCTGCACTCTTCTTCTGGTCTTTATTTTAGCACTAAGGTATGCAAAGCTAGACACTTCTTCGTAGACATTGAGTTTGGATACCTTACACTGTTGCAGCACCTCCTACAGTAACCTGTTGGAGCTACTCATAGAACCACACCATTCCAAAGCATTGTTTGGATTAATGTTTCATTTATACACAGCAGAAAAATACTGAGGTCCGGACCTCGATGTCCTCAATGGTAGCTATGGCCCTGGTCATGAAGAGATTTAGAATAACAAGATTGAGAGAGATTGAGCACATACTGATTGGCTTTGTTTGTTATATTATTATCCCAAACAATCTGAAACCAGTTGTCTTAAGTCAACAAACTTAGCACCCGCATATTATATTGAAATTATAAATAATGGTTGCATAAAACTGCAAACTTTCTATATTGGAAAATGACCTAAAACCTGCCCATAGCTAAATCAAGTGAGGTCTACATTTCTTTAGATGTTGTCCAGGGTTATGTTGTGACCTCCTGGATGAGTTGTAATTTTGGTAGGTTGACCTCTCCTAGGAAGTTGAACCACTGTTAGATGTTTCTCCCTTTATGGAAAAATGACTCTCATTCTGGAATTACTAGCCTTTTCCCTAAATAATGTAACTGCATTTTCTATATACTCAGCTTATCTATGATTGATGTTAAAATTAGTTTGATGCTCTCAAACATGTAAGTGTAACAAAAAAAGCAGAACAATAAGGCATCTGTAAGGGAGCACATACATCTCCATAATGCTGAATGTGGATGAATGATTGTGACATAGAAATCTTTCATTGATCATCTCTCAGTTTAAGCATCTCTGAGGTTTAAGCTTAATATTACATAAATAAACTTAACCAAGTTGGCTCTTTGAAACTTTCCTTTGACTATGAAATTTGCCAAAAGACTCTGATCACATAATGGTAGGTGCCACACTGGTAAATTTACTGATGAGCTTGAAGACCGTGAAGAGCTTGCATTGTGCAAGCTTACACCATTACATCAACACTCATAAGGGGCTTTGGGGTGGCTTTATTTGGTAAAGCAGCAGCGTGTAAAAGTGATAATATGAGGCTGATTTATGTATGTAGATCTTGCCAAAAGTATGCATTTTCTCTTAAATGAGAATATTCTGATTGTAGACCACATACACTATATGGTGAGCAACCATAGATAATGAGGTTTAAAAAATAAATAAAAATCTGCTTTGGATTTGGGCTCCAAGAGCTCATTTTACCGTATAATTCTGTGACAAATTATAGACCTATTGTAGGCAGCAAACCCCTTTGCTTATAAAGGAGGCAGCGCTGTATAATTCATTGATTATTTACGAATGGTCTCTCCATACCCTGTGGTTAGCCTGCAATCTAGCCTGCTCAATATGCTTCAAAAAGCAGATTTATTTCAAGCTTAATGTCAAATAAAATCCTTGTGGATGCTCTGTAGGTTGTAGAAACTGAAGAAATGCATGATAGCCACTTCATTTAACTTAAAAGGCTATACTCATGGTTAGTTTAGAAGCTGACGGTTGTAAGTATTCCCAGTTTTAGGTGACAGCTACCATGCAAACTTGGACTGAGTGCACGACTCTGACAGATGGCAGACAGACAATGGTAAATTACGGGCTTTGAATCAGTTGACAAAGAGCAATGCTACATATTTTATGGAACACTTATCATCACCAGCTGCTATTTCTGTCATGTTTTTAATAATGTCAAGGTGAACCTGTGAAGTTCCCAGTGGAATATTTTACCACATTTAATGGCAGTGAAAATCCAGGAGTAGGAAGAACACTTTTTTAAATTTTGGTATAAATTCAGAGTTTGTTTATTAACAGATCTTTTTGTCTTGCCTCTCTGCAACAATTTATATGCATTATTACATATTTCAAGTAAAGATTTATGCTTCTCTTATGTGCTCATAACTAAACAAAAAAATTTGTTTTAAATCAGACTCTTCTGAGAAAATTACCTGATAAAGACCAAACACTCTTCAAAAAGCCTGCAGACTTTGCTGATAGTGTGCATCCTCAGCTCAATCGGGTTATCGTGGCTGAAATTATTTTTATGCCACCTTTCATCTTGAGTAGCTTTATATCCACTTAATTTTTTACTGAAGCTCTCAAAGCACACAGGATGTTTTTCATGTGCTTGAATGACTTCCTCTTTAATTCTGTGTCCTGATGCTTTTGCAACCTTGAGATCAGAAGTAGCTGGATTAATTGTTGGACTTCTTTTATAGAAAAATCACAGCCACGATGAGCTGTTCTACTAAATACAATATGCATACAATTTTATATACAGACTTGCCTGAGGCAATACATGGTCATTGGCTTTTTTTAGCCAACAAGGCAATGTATAATTTTGGAGTGGAGGGACAAAGTTATTTTAAATTCAAAAATCTTTTTTTTTTTTTTTTTTACAAATTAATAGATGAAAAGTATGTTTCATTTGTATCTAACCTCCTTGAGTCAATATTTTTAAAGCCATTTATCAGTGAAATAATAGCTGCAAATCTGTTTGGGGTATGTCTACACCAGTTTTACATATCTAGACTAAGATTCAATAAAAGCCACATCTTTGCAAAATAACCTATGCTATTGCAGATTGGATGGAGAGTCTGTAGACTTCAGTTTTTGATGCTTGCAACAGCTTCTCAATTGGATTTAGGTCTGGACTTTGACTGGGCCATTCTAACAGTCAAAACATTTTAACATTTGTTTGAGCGCAAATAGTAATAGCATAATTTAGTAATACATAGTATTCTCACGCTCAATGGAGTGGACAAAAGTATAAAGTTATATTAACCCACCCCTGTGACATTATTCCCATCACTTCTTATTCGTCAAGAAGAACATCATTTCATACAAAGTTTGTAATCCAAAGCAACAACAAAAAAGTAAACAAAAATAAAAAAAATAAAATAATAACCCCCGTGACTATCATCTTAAGACAATAATACAATGTACAGTAACATAAAAGGTAATCATGATAGCAATAATTATTATTATTTAAGTCTGATATTAATCTATTAACATCTTAGTATACCAAGTTTTAAATTGTTTCATGTTTGGACATTGTTTAAGCTCCATATTCAGACTGTTCTATATGGAGGACCAATCCTACTTTAATAAAGAATACATACAAAGATAAATAAATAATAACTCAATAAAAAATACTGGGAAAAATGTAACTAGACATATAAGTTAGAGTGCCATTAAATGCAAAAAATTAATAAAAATAAGAGATTTATTTAATATTTAACAGAGCTATCTAACACCAAATCCACAACGCTCCTGGCTTCTTTAAGAGCAGCATGACAGAAGTTAGTCGCTGCTAGCAGCTCCTCTTCAGAAGCAGGCAGGCAGCCATCATGAGTCTCAGACTCTACTTCCCAGAAACCTGACCTCAGACAATAGGAGAGAAGCTGAGGTGGTGATGCTGTTCCAAAGATTGTCTCTGTCACGCCCCATTCATTTTTACATTTCCAGCAGCATGTGGAGACGTTAAAGACAACACATTTCAATTGATCAAATATTGAATAAATATCTTCACTTCAGTATTTGTTGAATTTAATGTCACCCTAATTTATATGTTTTGTTACTTTTTGGCCCACTGGGTATTTTATTAGGTCATTTATTTATTTCTGTATGCATTCATAATTATGGCATGATTGGTCCTCCATTGTTTTCAAAGCTTCACACCACAGACACAACATATAACCTTCAAGAAATGGATGACATCAGTATTTATAAATATCTTCTATTGAAAAATAGTTTATATTTTACATAAAATAAAGGGAAAATTGTATGATTCTAAGCAAATATTGCATGAAGACATGCAGACAAACTGCTAAAACTTTCACTTTTAATTTTTGCATATTTTGTGTAGCTACTTTGCTCCATCATGCTTCCCATCAACATTGCTAACTTCTCTGTCACTGCTAAAAAAAATCCCTTCAGGATCATGTTGCCGCTACTTTACACTATATTGCCAAAAATATTGGGTCACACCACCAAATCAATGAACTGCGGTGTTACAATCACTTCCATGGAGAAGTATAAAGTTTGGTGTGGAGAAACTTGACTTGCCTGCACAGAGTCCTGATATCAACCTTATTGAACACCTTTGGGATGAATTCAAGCGGATGCTGCAATTCTGTTTTTTTTACATCTAACTATATGAACACACTTCTAAACCTTGTGAAAGATGTTTACAGAATAGTTAAAGTTGCTATTGCTGGCAACGGTGGGTCCATCAACAAATTGGCCCTTATAGATTAAGTTTAGAATGTTATCAAAATGATGATGGAAATGATGAGGTATATAGAGTGGGACGATGGTGTGGACCGTTAGTTTTCCACCATATTTTGTTCTCTAGCAAACTTCTGAGGCCCTCACAGAAAAGTCAAATTTATACAGAGATGAAGTTACACACAGATGGTTTATCTAATTCATAGGTGACTTCTGAAAGCAGTTGGTTCCACCTAATTTAATTTAGGGCTATCAGAGAAAAAGGGACTTAATACAAATTTATGACACGTTTTTCATAGTGCAACAAATTAAAAATTGAAAAAAACATGTATCCTTTTTCTTCCACTTTACAATAATCACCACTTTGTGTTAATTTATGACACAGATTTCCAATAATATACATTAAAGTTTTCGTTTTCAAGGCACTGTATATACAACATCGCCCTTCCTGTCTACCAGTAGTTTTTTTGATGCTACTCGTTCACTCATGGGTGAAATAAGGATGTATGCTTTGTTGATGCACACCTGTTCAAGTCAAGCTAAAGGCGACAGGTTTCAGTACTCTGGTTAGTTTTTTAATGAAGTATCTACAGAGAGCTGCATCTGCTTCTATTCTCTTCATTCTTTGTCCTTTTTTCCACCCTTGTGCCATGTCTAATTGCTGTAGATTCTGGCTATGTAGCCAGTGCGTTTGGCAAATATTGCCGCAAAGATGCTTCATGTCATAGAGTAGCACGGCTAACTTCACTAAATAGCTTGTTTGTCTTCAGTGTGAAGCCTTACGTCTGACAGCAACTTGATTGATTGAGACAGATTACTTGTGGACATTTAAATGTTCAGAGGGGAGCTGAGAACACGGTCAACAGAGCATATTATTGAGGCAATCGACCCAAAGCTCTGTGGTTAATTTAACGTGGGAAATCTAATATGGAGACAAACTTTCTTTTTACCTCCTCTTTGCCACTTACCTCCTCTCCATCGGTTTCTTTTTATCCCCTCTCCTCTCTCTTTTTGTCCTTTTCCCCCAACTCTCTGTTGGATGTTTAGTGCTGCTGACATGAACAATGGTACCATTGCCTCCATCTTGCCAGGAAGAGCTCCTCGACAATTCATACTGATTGTTCTCAAATTGCCCATCTGGGAGAATAACCGCTTGTGTTTGATGCTTTTTAAAGTGCTTCTGAATCTGCTGCTACAACGAGCTCCAGTACCTCTGGCCTTCACAGATTTGTCATTTTTTAAGCCTACCTCTCCTAAAACAACAACCTGTGATTTTGGGGTTAAAAAAATAGTTCTGCTGGAACATTACCTGGGAAACAAATAGCTCAGAACAGTTTAGAGGATTTATTTTGCAAGATGTTATCCATCTATCCCTGAGATGCCACAGTCAGGCCTTTAGTGAAAGATACCAATTTTCAGTTGTCTATAAATTCTGACATGATTGTGATTTTCCCAAAATCAATTTCCTTTCTATGGATTATAACAAACATTTTCTGTTGTACCATTTTTACAAATGAAAGTCCTTCTAATAAGATTCCAGTTTCCCATAGTGTTATAATTGTAGAAGTCCCTCCTCCTGTTGCTGCCCACTGCCAATCAACTGCCTGAATGCTCATGCAATTTTCCCTTTCTTACAACTCATTAGACTGTTTGAAATTTTTCTAGTTATGAAAAACACAGAGTCATGTTGTAGGAACAAAATGAAATGCATCCATCACTCTTTAAGGTAAACTTCAAGTGGCCAACTGCTGGCTCTGCAAGAGCAGACAGCCTGACTAAGTAACTAGCTCATAACAGCCTTTTATATTACTCTGTTTAAAGTAAAAACGAAAACAAAATAATATTTGCGTTCGGATTTTATTTATTACTTATGGAAAACATTTACATTCGGAAAACTAACACTAAATTTCTATATTCAGATTTTCTAAGTTTATGTGTCAAAATGAGAATCCATTGTTACAGATAGTAATGTCATAACTGTAATGATTCAATTCAATTCAATTCAGTTTTATTTATATAGTGCCAATTCACAACACATGTTGTCTCAAGGCACTTCACAACAGTCAGGTACATACATTCCAATTAATCCTAACAATTGAACAGTGCAGTCGGAGTTAGCTTTTTATTCAAATTGGATAAAAAGTTTTTCTATCTAAGGAAACCCAGCAGATTGCATCCAGTCAGTGACTTGCAGCATTCACTCCTCCTGGATGAGCATGTAGAGACAGTGGACAGTCACTGGCGTTGACTTTGCAGCAATCCCTCATACTGAGCATGCATGTAGTGACAGTGGGGAGGAAAAACTCCCTTTTAACAGGAAGAAACCTCCAGCAGAACCAGGCTCAGTGTGAGCGGCCATCTGCCACGACCGACTGGGGGTTTGAGAGAACAGAGCAGAGACACAAAAAGAACACAGAAGCACTGATCCAGAAGTACTTTCTATGGGAAGGAAAAGTAAATGTTAATGGATGTAGCTCCTTTAGTCGTTTCACCTAGAAAGAAAGAACAGATAAACGCTGAGCCAGTTTTCAAGGTTAGAGTCTGAAAGAGAGCACATAGAGTTAGTCACAGTAGAAGCTCAGTCAATTTCCATGTCTAGGAGAGAGAAAGGGTTAAACACTAAAAGACAGGGCTATGTGGATCATCGGTAGAGGGTGAGCATTAAGTTGTTGCCAGCAGAAGCACGGGCGATTCCCCTCTCCAGAAAGGTGTCACAGGCAGACACAGAGCCAGGCCAGGTGTAGCTTCTAGGAAGAGAAAAGAGAGAACAAGGTTAAAAGCTGCAATAACAGCAAACATTGCAAAATTGGAGAGTAGTGTGAGAATGTAGCAAAGAGGGTGAAAGTGGTCATTATGATGCATATTTTATATTATTTCAGCAGCATGTAAGTGTTGTTTTTAAATAACAACCACTGGCTATAAAACAAAAAAAAGCAATTTCCTAGATTGAGGTTGGTGTTTGTTTTAAATCCAATGAAAAATCCAATAAAAAATGAGTGGATGAAAAGATCATCATAAATGCAAAATAAAGTGCACCAAAAAGCACACCTTTTTAAGTGTTCATATTAAAAAAAAGATTATCTGATCCCCAGTCAGTGGCAATGATGGCCTGACCTGACCTGATAAACTGACCGATCTCAAATCTCTGACCGCTTCATTGGTGCATTCAAGCATTTTCATTCAACATCCAGGTATTGGTAAGCTTCCAGTATTTTATAGATTAAAGCTCTTTAACCCTCCTGCAGTCCTGGAGGGGTTGCACGGACCATGTGTGCGCTACTCGAGTTTTCCCCTGTCTCTTTCGTAGTTTTCCCACATGCCGGGTTGCAGGGAACCCTCCACATCACATTTCCGACCACTGCCCTAGATTTTTGTTCCTGTGGCGGTCAGAGCAACCCCACGTGCAGTTCTTTCTGGCGCCACCCGTGACATCTGCCTCAGTCTGTACTAGCGCTTAGCCAGAACTGCGGGAGGGTTAAGATGCTAATTAGTATATCATTAAGCTACTGTTTTTGAGCTTACTTCATTACACGATTTGATTTAAATGTATCCCAACAAAACCTAAGTTAAACACAATCGTTGTATGCATGACACTCTGAAAGCCAGGATCACTTTAATGAAAAAATCAAGTCTTTCATTCTATTTGTAATATAGAAACTTTAGCAGATAATAATTCTAGGTTATTGCTCTGAGAACATTTTATTCTTCAGAATTCAACCTTGAACAAATGTCTCTTTAGTGTCTGTTAAGTGAAACTCTGGCTGTGATTTTAGGTTAATTACTAATCATCCACCAGACAATAAACCTTTAATGGAACTGAACAGATGCAGCAGAAATTTATTTTACTGCGTAACACTTTCCAGGTGTTAATGTTTTTCATGAGTTTAAAGAAAGTATTATATGTAAGACATTAGCCTAAACCATCTTCCATCCATCTACCCAACTTGCTGAAGTTCAAACTGAGCATCAGCATGGAGAAGAGAGAATATTTAAATGATTTTGAATGTGAAATGGTTGTTGATGCCAGACAAGGTGGTCTGAGTATTGCAGAAACTGCTGATCTACTGGGATTTTAACACACAACCTCTCGTGTTAGCAGAAAATAGTTAAAAAAAGAGAAAGTATCCGGTGTGCAGCAGTCCCCTTCATGGAAACACTTTGTTGGTGGCAGAGGAAAATTTGTAGAATTCCAGATGATGCAACAGAGAGAAATGCAACAGGAACTCAAATAACCACTTCTTACAACCAGGGTATGCAGAATTCCATCTATGAACTTACAACAAGTTGAACCTTAAAGCAATTGGGCTACAGCAGCAAAGACCACACTAGTTGCCATCCTGTTAGCTATTAACAGGAGACCGAGGCTGCAATTCCTAAAGGCCCACCAGATTTGGACAACAACAGATTGTGTCAATTGTTAAAACTGATGATGCAAAGGTATGGGGTATATATTTCTTGGCTTACTCTGGGTCCTTTAGTATCAATCAAGCATCATTTAAACACCACAACCTCCCCGAATATTCTTTGTGTCGATCTATTTATTAGTGCAGTGTACCCACCTTCTGATGGCTATTCCAGCAGAAGGATACACCATACCAAAAAATTTAATTTTTTTCATTTCAAACTTGTTTCTGAACATTATAATGAGTTCACTGTTTTTAGATGGCTCCACAGTTACCAGATCTAAATGCAAGAGAGAACCTTTAGGATTTAGTGGAACTAAATATTCATATCGTGGCTGGTCACATGCAGCAATTGTGTGATGGGGTTAGGGCTATCATTATGGTTAATATGGTCAGAAAGCAGTATTGGTATAGGAATGTTTCTCACACTTTGTTGGTTTTATGCCTTGAAAGACAAGTCTGTTTTGAAGGCATATGCAGCACTAGCAATGAGTATCTAATGAAGTGGCTGGTGAGTATACATATTTGTGGGAGAAATCCGTAGTACCTGCACAGAGAAAACATGCAAACTCCAAAGAGAGAAGTCCCAAGCTTGAAAACAGCTCTGATAAGAGAAATCACAGAAAACTAGGCCTCTGTCGTTAATAGAAACCATGGTCTTCAGATGAACAATACGAATTTGCTTACATAAACAGATTTATCACATTCACATGTTGCAGACTCACTTTGGAGCTTTGAGATAGCTCTAAAGTCTTTTAAATTGTTATTTTTTTTTACCATCTCCTCTTTATAGCCCATCAGATTGTGATGGTTGGAATCTTGAGTTTGTTGTACACACTTTGATTGTCCAGACAGTCGTGGTGATTAATGCTTGTGCCATCAGAGCTGGGAATGTGACAGGTCTGCCATTACCCAAGAGTGATAGCTTAAATGCAGCACCTATAATTACTGGCCTGTCACCCTCCTTCTGCCTCAACCATGTTCACGCAATTTAATTGAAAAACACAAGCTGGATTGGCATGCTGCATTAAAAGCCTGCATTCATGTCTCTAAAGCAGGGGTGGGCGAGCTGATGAATTTATATTATTGAGAGTTTTTTTATGGAATGCCATACAGAGAAACAGTACAGTGTGAATAAATTAATACCATGTATGTGCGAACTTTCCTTCATCATCTGAACTAAGCAAAAGCTTTAGAAATGTATGGCACCATTTAGGCTCCCTCTCTACAATCATTTGGCATGAAATAAATCAGAAAATAAACTAGTAAATGAAAAAAAGAGATGACATTGAATTCTCTCCCTTGGTGTATGTGTCTCTTGTTTTTAGTGAAAGTCAAAATAAGGTCAGTGCTCAAATTGATCCAATTGCCTTCCCTATTTATGTCAGAGTAGCCAAAAACACATTGAGTTTGACCTTTTCTAAATTTTGGGACTCCTCCACATTTTATGTTATATAGCTGTCAAGAAGTTGCTTATGTTTTTATTTTATTTAAACACAATTATTGACCATTGATAGAAGGATGAATGCATAAATTAGGTATATTTTTTAATTTTAATTTTTACATTAGAGCATACCTGAAAACAATATAGCTGAACTACTCTGTGGCCTCTGTTGACTGTTCAATAGTCCTATCTTGTTGAGCCATAGTTGAGTAGTTTTTAATGATGGTGAGCTCTTCTCATGCTTTATGAATGAAGCCGACTGTCTAATGGGCCGCGCATCCATTGCATCCTCGCCAAGACCTTATGTATTTTTGGGTTATGGACCGTAGGTATCTTTGTTCTCCTGTGATTAATACAGCTGACTGACTTATGAAAAGATGTGCAAGTTTTTCTGTGACCTGCACGTTTAGGCTCCATTAACACTCTGGATAATTGTAATATGATATTCTTTCCTTCATTTAAAAAAAAAAATGCATCTGCACGGCCTCTGATATCCCTTTGAACAGCACGGTAATGCCTATGCTGCAGCAGCAAATGGGTATAAAGTGACATTAACCACTTCAAAATTCAAAAGAAGAAGGACTTTAGCATGGCCAAAGCAGCGCTAGGCTATAGACTTCCAAAAAGTGCTGTAGAATGTGATTTCTGTGAAACACTTTGCCTTTTCTCTTTGCTTACAATTCAAATTAAATGGAAATGTGGTTGGGCAAAAGTGAGGAAGATGTCTCCACCACTCTCCATGAGTTTTAGCATCTCTTCCATTAAAGTTATACAAACGTTCTGGGGGAATTAAGGGCAACTAATTAAGAGTCTGCTTAATCTTGCCAAATTTATTATTTATGTCCAGAGCGTAAATGCCTGTCACTTAAAATATAATACCTTACCAAGTTTGTTTATAAACACTACTTTGTGATTACAATGTCTAGTTCAATGCGCAGCCAGTAGGAGTGCATGTGCAAACTAGGCTTCTATGTTATAATTGTTAATATCCCAAGATATCCAGTCCACTCGTATACACCATGAAGATTTAAAAAATCCCCACCTTCAAATATCTTGTTTTGTCAGCAAGAACTTTTGCCTGCGTGTGGAAAGAAGGTGCAAATGGAAGAAGATGTAGAAGGTCTCAGTTACAAGACAACAAACAACTAATTTATTCACATTTAAAAGAAATCAACAGTATACAAAAACTATTTCTTTTTTCCAAAGGATATTGATAAAGAGATCAAATCAACGTGACGTTTTGGTCAGTAATCACTCTGCTCCAGCCCTTGTTTGGTCACAATGGTAACCTACTGTTGTACTGCCTGATGGGTGGTGGTTGTCGTTAGTGTTACCATTTCTATTCCACTGCTTTATTATGGAGCCAGTAAAAAAACACAGCAATCTCTTACACCTCATTTTCACTGGCTCTATTTAGCTTGGCTCCACTCTACGCGGCCCACTTTGTTTCCATTACTGTTTTTTCCTTAACGCTGCCTACTTTTTACGTCCCTAATCCTGAGCACGTATGACCGGGCCTAAGTAGGGACTGCATGTAATGTTAACAGACTGGCCATGAGATGAGGAGAACAAGGTTTTTGAAGAGGACTATCTCCTAAAAAAACTTAAGAGCAACTACAATAATATTAAGGACTACAATGGCCAGAGCGGGTCAAATCAAAGTATAATTTTACTATTTACAAATCATAAACCATGCCTGAAGGCTGAAAGAAAAGAAAAAGAAAAATAACATCCTAATTCAGCAGATCACACATAAAATCAGCTCTTTAGACGCAAAGATATTACCCCCAAAACAATACCATCAGGAAACAACGTGTTTGGTTTGGAAATTTATTGATGGCCCTTAAGCGAACCAGCGTCTTCAGGAGGAGGGAGCAAGCAGAGAGCAGCTTCCCATAATCAGACTGCCTGCATCGGATTTAACTAGAGGAAAACCTGCTGAATCCGTGGTGCACAAATATTCAGTATCTGTCCTAAAACTAACTTCACAGCAGTCAAAAGTATGTAGTTGTGCGCTTTAAAGTTCTTGTTCTTGTTATTGCTGCGGCTAACACAAAAACTTCCTCATATGGTAAATGGCCTGCACTATACAAGTGCAGGCCATTTACCATTTATAAAGCCCCCAATTGTAACTTCTTCAGGCAAACGTCGGAGCATTACCAGTCCAGACAGTGGACTGGCCTCTCCACTTCTCCTGCCACAACCCCTCATATCAAAACCCCGGTGACTTCTTTTATAAGTTCTAGCTGCGCTGTAGTCCAGACAATTATCCCAGTGGATCATTTTATACATGAAAAAAAATATAAAGGACATTCTTGGATTTTAAGCCCGAGCAGCAACAGCTCTCCGAAGGCCTGTTGTATTTCAAGGATATCTTATTATTATTCTCTTCCTTCTCCTGCCACGAACTTTACCTACTTGCCAAAAAATTCAAACAGCTACAACTTTCATATAGAACGGTTGAATGAGTCCAAACCTGATATGATTGATCCCCTGTGGATGTCTTACAATCCTATGTGGTCAAATGCTAACATAATCAAAGCTCCGCCCCCTGAGAACAGGACGTCACTTTTTCACTTGTAAAGGTCCATCTCTGACATTCTTGGCCTAATGCATTGGAAATTGTGTCAAAAGAAAGATGATAAGTTGGTCTAATTTCATTTGGAACACAGAGACTGTACTGTGGAGGGTGTGACCATAGCAGCATGGGAAAGTGCAACAACACACCATGGCTATACGTTTTGCTCTAATTTCCACAAATATCATCTGATCTGCACCAAATTCTATATGATCGATGCGGCACTGAGCTGCGAGGGCCGCCAATGCTCCTTGCAGCTTTTATTGTTTATTTAGTTTTAATTTTCTATTTATTCATTTTTTATTGTTTCACGCAGATTACTTTAATGTGGCAATATCACACAGTAACGTTAATAGCAGCACAGCGCACTACACTGATGGCTGGAGGCGGGGCTTCAAGCCGTAGCTCCAGCCATCAGTGGAAACACAACACGTGAAGAGTGGAGCTGCACCTCCTAAAAACAGCCAGTGGAAAAGGAGCATTACTTGCAGGTGTAGATGCAGTGTGTGTTCTTACATCTGTAAATGATCCCACCTGTTTATCCTACATAAGCAGAAAAACACATTGGCGGTGTTGTTTAAAGCTGCTCAGCTCTTGGCCATGCATGCTAATGGTTCTGTTACGGAGTCCGATTGACTAACTCCTCCACATTAGGTAATGCAGCTCAATCTTCCTTAAGAAGCCGTTGATTTTACCTGTTTAAAGTGCTTTTGAACCTCTTGTTTTCTTCACCGAAGCCAGTCTACAAAGCGCATGTTGGCTGTATGCTTTTGAATGCCATTAGCACTACATACATGAAAGGCCACGTCTCTCGCTTGACCTCCGGCGTACCTCTGAAAACATTATCTCCAACAGCCTTGGCAGCACAAGTGTCCCACCTCCATGATGACTTTTCACCCTCTCCCCACCTGACACCTGGATGAACTCCACTGTTTTTTGGCACTCCTTTTGACCCTTCCCATGTCTGAACGAGACAAGGACCCTTTGAATTAATGTCCCTGCCTGATCTGCGCTTCTCTCTGTATCAACCGGCTGTGTTTATCAGCTGGCAAAGATTAGAGTTGGAAAGTGTCTGCATGCTGGAGAAAAAGTTAGACAGGAAAAATCAATATGGAACTGCATCAATGGGCTCTCACGCTTTGAAAAACAGGCGTATGCAGCACTGTTTCTCACTACATTGGGCTTTGTCATTAAAATCACATAAATATTAGTCACTTGTCAGTTTGATCTGAATACATTCGAACTTATCTTTTTTGCTGTACAGCACATTTACAAGCACATACATGTTTTTTTGTTTTTTTTTTTTTTTTTTTTTGTCTTGTCAGAATAGCATTGGCAGATCCAAATAATTGGTTGGAAAATAAATCAGGTTGATAATTTATTGCTTTGATTGGATCAGTGTTAGCAAGCAACAGTTTCAAAAATGCAAAAAAAAAACACAACAAAGCAGAACCAAATAGATTCACATGAAACAACACTGGAACCTTATCAGGTTGGTTGTTGATTTCCTTTTCATCCTTTCTATGATGCACTACTACATATAACTAATACACATTAGACAGAGTTCTGTTAAAAGGTGAACATTTTGTTATCTAAAATAAGTGTTGCAATACATGTGTACTTTGTTATCCTAATGTCTAGTTTTTTATGACGCAATGACTGAATTCACCCTTTTGGCTGTTCTTACCTAAAATTTCTTTGGCATTACAATTTAACTTTGACTTTTATATATATATAAATATCAATATAACTTTGAGCAAATTTCTGCTCATATACATTTTTGGAAGTCATTTAACTGTATTTTCCTTTAAAATTACTGGTTGTCAAACCAGGTACAGATGTCTCTTAGGTAGAATTAATGAAATACATGACAATATGTTGGGGTATTATGAGATTTTTATAGAATGATAACCTTAGTTAAAAAAATACCATGATTTCAATGTTTCATGGCATTAACAACAGTATTTACAACTTAGCCTTTAGCAGCTAATTTATATTTCTTTAAGTATGTCCTTGCATTGTTCTTTTATTTTTTTCGAAGAGCAAAACCAGGCTTGACTGAAGAGCAATATTTTTAATAGCAGTTGCATTTAAAGCACTATGAGAATATTGCTTCTCTTTAATGAAATCTTGATTCTGTTAACTGCCTTACTACCATCCTGTTTGTGCAAACAGGATATGCCATGCATGGTCATAAGAGGGCTAAGCATGTCAGCTGACAAAAATTTCACACACATATTAAACATCTGAGCTGCTTTTTCAACTATACTTACATTTATGATGATCTGAGGGAATAAGTGTCAGAGTAGGTTATGCAGAAGCTTCATTCCTGCAGTCTAGTTCCTGTCCAGAAATAAAAACAAAGGGGTGCAAAAAAATCTCAACATCACAGTTCAATCTATTAGTTGCAATGGTTAAGGCATAAGCCTTCAGTATTAATATTTTCTAACTTCAAATCAAGGAAGAAGCCATCTCAAAACAAGGGAAGAAGCATATGTTATGAACATCAGGTCCCCACAAAGACTGCCTGTGTGTGCATGACAGCAAAACTGTGTCAGTACACATACACACACAGCAGTCACCAACTCACCTTAGTGGGAAATGTAGCATTTTTTTCAGTAAAACTATAGAAAGTTTTGTTCTCCCCCAAATATCACAGTTACATATTTAGTTTACTTCGGAATAGAGTGCTGTTGAATGTCATATAAATGCAAAGAGAACAAATGTTATTGGAATGAGCTGCGTTCATTTGCAGTTTGTGATGGAATATAAAGTATTGTTCAGTTTCAAGTTTTCAAAAAAGTGAAAGCCATTAAGCCATATTATATGAAATATACCTGTGAAATTAGTAATATTTTTACCACCCTGCTCTTTCTAGAATAATACTGGAGTATTACGAGTGAATTTCAGCAGGTTAATTAGTCAAACTATCTTCTGGTCTGCCATCAGCTGTTTAATCTTTTCCTTTACCATCCCATCAGTGCAGATGGGATTTGGCATGCATTAATTGTATTGCTCATCAACCTATTACTGCACAGTTAAAAACCAGCAGTAACACTGAATAACCACCAGATACTGAAAGTTGAATTTGCGTTAGAAAAAAGGGCAGAAGCACTAATTCATTGCACTTTTAAAGCCATAACATTAAAATAATTCCAGTTGGCCTGTATATAATTTTGGTTTTACATGATTAAAATACATGCAGAAGGATAGAATAGAATAGAATAGAATAGAATAGAAAAATCCTTTATTGCCCCACAGTGGCGGAATTCAGGTGTGCCAGCAGCAAAGTTATAGACAAATGGAAGCATGCAGATGCACATAAAGGTTAAAAATATAAAAACAAAAAATAGAAATACTTTAATAAGAGTGATGAATTGGGCATGTTTAGTTTCCATCCCATGTCTAACGTTTGAAACGAGAACTATTTCCTAACAGGCAAGGAAACAAGGAAGAAAATGTGGTAAACTTTTCTCATCCAGCTGACTAGCAGTGTGCAGCAACAAGTGTGTGTGTGGGGGGGGGGGGAGTTGCTGCTTAACTTCATGCTCCCTTCATCTATACAAAACTCCAATTACTCTGACACCTCTTCTGGCATCTAATTAAAAAGACTTGAATCCGTTGGAACAGTGTTACAGAATTTTTGATCATTTTGAAACCTTAACTTTCTGGGCCAAAATGTCACGACTTAATTTTTTGAAACCTAAAATGACAAAAAGACATGATAATGACATTGCAGTCTAAACTGTTTCTAGATAATGAGCAACAGCTATTTCAAACACTATAGTTAAACAATATGAAAATAATTCCTTCCACAGATCTGCACCAAACCTGTTGAGGTCAAAAGGATGTTGGTTAAACATTTACTAACAAAAATATCTTCTGCCTATTGCCATGTGTAACTTAATATAAGGAAAATCTATTTTTTTCTGTCTCTCTAAGTGCTGCTAAGAGTCTTTGCAGAGTGCCATGTTATCATCCTGCAGGCTTAGCTGACAGAGCTGAATTAGGCTGAATCTACATTTGGAAATACAAACTGCCAATGTTTGTGTGGATCTGAAGGCTCAAATCAGCCTTCTTTCTGCATCTCCATAATGAGACACATAATCAGATTTATACCAGTGTCGGTGTTTGTAATGAGATAAATCCAACAAATTCAGTCACTGCGAGCTAAATGTCTAAAAAAAAATAAAATAGTTGACTGTTAGAGTTAGAAAGTGTAGAGCAGTTGTTGGGGAAAATAGAGATATTTTATTTTAGCTGTTGGATGCTCTGAGTTAGAATCAATTGCCAGGACATCTTGTTTTTTAATCCTGAAAAAATAAAATAAAATAAAAAATAAAACTTTTCAAACAAATGTTTAGAGCTGGTACTTCCACTCTGACTTTACCTGAACTTTTGGTCTGTTCAAAATGCTATCCGTATTGATCAGATAAAAAAGCATTTATTTAAACAGGATTGAGTATGAATCCATCTTCTTGCAGCAGCTTTTGTTGCGCTTGCAGTGGTTTAGTGTCCATGCTATTCACGTCACAGATTACAGTTGTTCTCCTTGAAGCTTTTGTGTTCTCCCTGGTTTGTTTGCTTCTTGATGCTCGCTGGCAAATGTGTGTAGATGCATTCTTTTGGTAGTTGCCCACAGTTTCGTGCAGGAGTCTGTTTGTAATTTATTCCTTTGAAACGTTGCGGTCCACGATTTCAAGTTTATATCTTCATTAAATATGATTATTTTTAACTCAGCAAAAAATACACATGTGCTGTTTTATAAAACTGAACTAAAGCAATGTGTTCCAAAATCATGCAATGCTACTTTTGCTGTATTATATTTGATCACTATGAAAATATTACAGAAAAGTTTATACTTTTGCAAACCTAAACCAACACATGCAACAAACCCAATAAAGTGCAATGCAAATGTGCATTATTTTGCTCTTGTATTGTGTAAGGAGATCTAAATGGATGATCTAAATGAATAGTCCTGGCCTGGCTTTCTTTTTTAAGGTCTTTCTGATGAATAGCAAGCTTGGTTATTCTCTCAGCATGAAGCTCTAATAAGCCCTGGGACCCAGTCAAGGCCCAGAAGAGAAGCTCGATTTAAACCAATCAAAAGGAACAGGGAGCATGATTTACGACAGAGCACTGACTGCAGTGCTGCCTCTCTCGTGCGGACCCCCCTCTGCAGCCAATCACAGCCAAAACACTCAATGCTTCCTGCCAGAGCTGACTGCGTGGTACCACTGCTTGCACTGTTGTTACTGGTTCTAATCTATTTGATTGATTATGAGCCTAATCCCTGCACTATTCCCTACAATTTGTCTTGAGTTTTTGTAGTAAGAAGGCACTTAAAGGCTAAATACAGTGTTAAACCTTTCCTGAGTCTTTTGATCTTTCACGTTCCATATTCATGTACTGTTTTTTATTATATAGTGAGAAATTCTGATAACTTGCAAAGGCAAGATTTACCTAAAACATGCAATTGAATCGCAGCCATCACATTGTCATGAATAGTGGCAGGCCAGGGTTATACATCACTCCCTTTGTAAATCAAACCCATGTTACACATATTGAAGTAATGGAGCTGTCCTCTTATGAAACATGCTCAGCCTCTTCCCTGAGGGGGCTTTCATTTCTATCAATGAAGCAAGCCACTACACTAAGAGAGCCTGGAGGGATGAAATGCAGATTGCAGCAGCAGAGGCAGGAAAACAAATATCAATCAAACCTTATTTTCAATGTGCCATGGTGTGCTACTCTTTTCTCAGTAGCTGTGCCACACCAGTTGCTGACTATGACCGTGCCCTTGAGATGAAACCAGCATAAAGACTGATTTATGCTATGGCGTTAAAAATAGCAGTGGTTGAGTTCATAGCCAATACTGTAGCCTGAATTGCACTTCCCTATAAAACTATATGGTGCCACAGTGCAGATTGGAGTAATGGTGATTAAGTTGTGTAAAACTGGCATATTGATTTTTGCAAAGATGATGGTTCTATGATTCAAAAGTTTGGTTAATATTCTGGCTTATGGAAGGGTCACAGAAATGTGGTCTTCTTTATGTGCCTTTGCCGATCTGTGATGTCCAGCCAGTGTTTTTTTTTTTTAGTTTGTTTTCTCTTTTGCTCTGCCAGGTATTTTTTTTTTGTTTATCCTAACTTAATTGTTCTCTTCTGTGTAGTTGGTTACTTCCTAGATTACTGTGTTTCTTGTGTTTGTTTATATTTTCCTATAGATCTGTTTTTTTCCCTTGATTTAGTCTAGTTTCTTTGTTTGTGTGTGTGTGGGGGGGGGCTCATGGGGTTAGAATCAGAATTCATTGAGGAGTTGGGACTGTTTGGCGGCTCTGGTTAGCGGGCTAGTTTGGGCCATGTAGACCCCTCTTTTGTACATGAGATTAGAGTATGTATGGGGAGTGTGAGTGAGTGTCTTTACGTTGGGTGCATGGGTGTGAGTGTTTTTATGTGTACGCATGAGGGTGGGAATGTGTGATTGTGACTGTGTGTATCTGTTTTATGTTTTGGGTTGGGGCTTGGGGGGCCTATTTCCTCCCTGCCACACTACCGGCTGGTGGTTGGTGTCTCTGCCCGCTGGTGTACTTGTGGTTCTCAGTGTCCAGGGCAGGGTGCTTTGGTGTGTGCCGGCTCACTCCCGGTGGCTGCTTGCAGGGGCCTGGACCCCTGGGCTCTGTCGGGCCTCTGCTTGGGAAGTAATATGTCCCGGGGTCTTGGGTCTCTGGGTCCATGGCTGGATCTGCTCTGGCGTAGACGGCTGCTGGCGGGGCCTGTGGGCTCATCGCTGCAGCACTCCACTGCTCTTCTCTGGGTGGGAGTGGGGGTGCAGTAGTCCAGGCAATAGTTATCCTGGGGTTCCTGTGCTCTGGGGGCCTTTGGATGTTTATGGCTTGGATCTCCTCCGTATCTGTCCCAGGTCCAGGGGGGCAGGTCCATGGCTCGTCACACTTGCTATTGCATATTTTTATGGAGAAACCTTGTATACACGAGCTCGCTCACACTCAGACCCACAGGTGGGTGTTAACAGATACACAAATGTTCTATATTGAGCCGCGTTTACCACTAAATACATCTTGCATTCATAAGTACTGTGCACTTTTTGGCAAAAAAGCTGTTAATATGAATGTTTCTGCAGGTGTAGAAGCAAGCAGGGTGTCATCTTGTTTTCTCTTCATCCTTCTTTCTCTCCTCCGTTCTTTTCTCCTCCTCTCCCCTTTTCCTTTGTGGCCAATCTCTCTCTCTCTTTTGTGCTTCTTATTTTTTCATTTTTGTTTCTGTCTGTGTGACTGTAACAACTGGGATAATCCCAAAGCAGTTTCTAATAAAGTTTATTTTATAAATATCAAGCAGAGCTTTAAAGCATCAGTTATAATGCTCCATTTGTGAAAGTAAATCTGTTGGGCTTCTTGGCACTGAGAGAACAATTCTGAGTGCTACTCTGCTGGACAGGACACTGTAAAAAAAAAAAAAAAAAATAGATCTGGTTTCCACTAACCATGGTTGTTCAATACCAGGCATGAACCATTTTCTAGTTTCACGGTATGTCACGGTTTAAAAGCCACTGACATTAATTGCTGTTATACACAGTTTTTGAAGGACCTGTAAAGTACCACTATACATGTGCTTTTTCTCTGTTTTGTTTGTGGTGTCAGTCAGCTGTAAATGCTAGACAAATGAGAGAAGGAGATTCATTTTGTTTCACATAAAAAAAATATGCCAACTGTTATATTTTATTGGTTTCCATACGATAAAAATAGATATATACAATTTATTGAACTTTTTTTAAATGACAGTCACAGTGAAAGAGCAGCCACTGTTAAAGATGATTTTACTATTGTTTTGAAACACAAAGTCCTACGTTGATACTTTGAAAAGTCTTTGGTATCTTTCCTTTAAAGATAAGCACAATTGGTGCATTTAGTATCATATATTTTATGTCCCCACTTGGGAATTATCTCACATACTTGTCCCCTCCTTCAGTCTTGTGACCTTGAATGATGTGTCTGATTTGCTAAACACTATGAAACCCTTTTCTTGTCCTATACTGACAATCGTTTGACTGGGCCTTTGAGTCTATTGGACCCTGTATCGAAGAAGTATTTAATGTCTCTTAACTGGGGTGTTTCCCTCTATTAGACATGCTACTATTGGACCAATACTTAAAACCCCTGGCTTAGATGCATCTTTGCATCTAAGCCAGGGGTATCGTACTACATGCTGAGAAGGTTGAATCTTATTTTTGCCATATTATTAGCTATACCTCTGACCTACATGCAGGAAATCACCAGGAGACTTAAACAAGTTCAACAATGTATTGAAACTGACAGGAGAGTGAATGATCAGGTCCAGGGGAGTACCGTGGTTTAGACAGCGACTCACTGCGATGAGAGGACAGATCAGGTTAGCGGAACAAACATTAAAGGAGTATGATGACTGAATAAAGAGCTGGGGCTCACTGGTGCAGGTGAGGATTTGGGAAGATGAGAAAGATCTTTCAGAGTCTGAAGCAGTCCTGTGTGAGTAAACAGGTGATCTTACGTTGGAGGGCTGGCAGGGTTTGTGCGAGGGAGAGCCACGGGGAAACCAGTTGTTTGTTCTGATCAGCATGAGACACCTTCTGGATTTCATGAACCCAGAAAGTGTCTGAGAAAGGTGGCTAGGCAGGAGATTGGAGGTTAACCTTGGAGGGAGAAGATGATAGCAGGGAGTTAGCTGGAGAGCTTGAGACCAAGAATCTGAACCAATGGTTGAGGTACCACAAAGCACTCAGTTGACAGTCAGGTGTAAACTGATCAGCAATCAGCTCCTCCTATGCACCTGCTGATTAGCTCAGATTGGGTGCAGCAGCGTTGCATGAGCTGCTTAGCCCAAACCTTATGGAAACCTGCAGCTTCAGGAGAGACCCTCAAACAGCACCACAATACAGATCTCTGACAACCTTAATTCTAACTTCCAAAAGACTCCCAACATTCCCTAATCTTGCATGTTTCTTGAAATATCCAGGTTGAAATTCAAAAAATTGTAAACACAGCATCTTTGCTGTAAAATGCACAACCTTCCTATTATCTAACAAAGTTTTACTATCATTCAGTATCAGTTTGTATGCCCAGTGTCACGGTGTGACTTTGGTTTTGGTGTCTTGTGAGGGTTTATTTTGTCTAGATGTTTCCATTTTGGTTTTTGCATCATGTTTATTTGTTTCTGTTTCCCTCTAGTTTCTCTGTTTACTTTAGTTCATTGTTATTCTAGTTCTTTATTTCCTCCTCTGCTTTATGCTCTTGCTTAGTTTGTGTTTTCTGTTTGTTTATTCCTTTCACTCTTCCTCAGCCTTTGTATTTGTTTCACGTGTTCCTTCTGCTTCCCTGCCTCCTTGTCACACCTGTTCTCAGTTCCCTTGATTACCTGCCTTTCCCCAGTATATTAGTTGGTTTGGTGTCTCTGTTCATCGCTGGTTCCTTGTGTTTGTCATACCCCGTTCTCAACCCACGTATTTGTGCTGAGTTTTTCCATGTTCCTGCAGAACCGATCTTGTAAGTTTTTGGATCTGGACTTTTGTTTGTATCTGCAGTGCCTTGTTTGGTTTCTTTGAAAACCTCTGGAAATAAAGCTGAAAACCTTTTACAACATGTTGCTGCCCAGCTCTTGTCTGCACTTTGGTTCGCCTGCAAGCACTATTATGACACCCAGCAGAAATGTGTGTAAGGAAAAAACAGATTCCTTTTAAATAGCATGTTATACTATTTGTGCTTCATTCATGTTTAAACACATCACTGGTATACTTCAGATAGCAAACTTTGATTCATGTTCACTCAGTAGCAACATCCACACTGAAAGGTGTTCTAGGTAGTTTAACTTGATAACGTTCAGGTACAATACATTGACTAACTGGAAAAGGTTGGATTCCTGAATTTCTGACCAGCATGCCACCAGTTTGGACTGGCACACCTGAAAGTTTTTCAGCTGATTTCTTAGCATTATATCAGGCTATGTCAATTAGATTATTAGACATTCTCTAACTCTTATTTTTACACACTGTACAATAAGGGATTGTATTTTTGCTTAAGATTACCAAACCATCAGAATCTCTAGACAGAAAATGTCTGGTTGGCACACCTTGTGCACCAAAGGATTGGAATAATTACCAACAGCAATAAAATAACTTTTTTCAATTAGTTTAAAACATGCAAATAAACTGAAGCTACATGACCACTTAGATGCTTCACGAGAGTCTTGAGAGTGGAACAAAATATCTATGAGTCATGACCTCATTAAACAAAGTAGGATTTAAAATGAACTCACTCCAGAGGCGCTGTGTTATCAGGCAAATGTAGGACAAACTGACAAACTGCTTTGTAACTGGCCTGCTACTGTTTCCTCTCTTCTGTCTCTACAGTTTGTTTTAATCCATATTTAAAAATCAGGATAAACAGAAATCACGAGTTTGGAATCGCTGTTCTCTGAGACCACCAAAAGAACTGGGAACTTCAAGTCATAGAATAGAAACACAAGTTTCATGCCTTTTTGTTCATCTGAATACCATCACAAACTATTGTGAGAGTAAGTTTTCATTATTTTCAGAATAGATACAGGACTGTGAAAAATGTATTTACCCCTTACAAATTTCTTCAGTTTTATTTATGTCACATTTTAACTTTGATATCATTACACAATCTGTATTATGAATCAGTGATAATCAGAATCAGAATCAGCTTTATTGCCAAGTTCGTACATACAAACAAGGAATTTGCCTCCGGTACACTTTGCTCTTTTGTTCTGTTTTTGCATTACAGAAGATACAAATTTACAATTTACAATGTACAATATACACATATCTAATAAAATCAGAATCTGAGTAAATATATAACACATCATAAGGGGAAAGGGCTATCCAAACCATCCTGACCATGTGAAAAAGTTATCATCTCCACTGTTAAATCATGAGTTAACTGTTGTTAAGCATGTTTTTTTAAAGCTGAGTTAAATTTCCACACTTGCAGTCACGCCTACTGCCACACCTTTAGAATCAAGAAATCACCTAAACAAAGCAACATGAAGTAGGCTAAAAAATCAAAGAAAGCAATAAATAATTATCTACTCTAAAGAAGTTCAAGAACAGATGAGAAAAAAAAGTCATTCACAAATATGCAACATGAAACAGTGACTTCCAAGGAGTGGTTGGTCTACCAAAATTCCTCCAGTAGCACTTCAGTGTGTCATCTAGGCGATGACAAAAATCTAATTTCCTCAGTTAAGATCGGTGTACATGATTCAACAATAAGAAAGGGACAAGGCAACAGTCACATTCATGGGAGAGCTCTAAGGTAAAAACAAGATGCGCGTACGTCTTAAAAATTTTGATTTGCATGGACATGTCTGCCAGACGTCCGCTTTGAGTCCGCATTAAGTATGCGGACTCGATGTCTGCGGAGTGAAGTACGCCCGACTAAGTTGGGGTACTTCACCATGTACAGTGGCAACAGTCCTTCAGCTTTCCAAGATTCCAGATCTTGGGAATTTGTTTGCATATCTTTCCCTTTTCTTTCCACCTTCTGTCCTGTCAATATGCTGTTTAATAAAGGCTACTAGAGTGTTAATTAAAGAAAACTGCAAAAATTTGTCAGTCAGGAGTTCTCCTCAGTAAAGTAAAAGACACATTAGTCGTTATCGCAAACACTTGACAGTTGTTGACACCAAGGGTTGCACAACCAGGTATTTGGTGTATTAGTTTTCCTTGGATTGATTTGGATAGTTTTTATCCCCCAATAAATGAAATCAGGATTTGGAAATGTCTTTTTATATTTAGGCAGATAATCTTTTGCCGATTATCTGAAAAATGTTAGAGTGACAGACGAAATCCTACAGGGGGCAAATACTTTTTCACAGCATTGAACATGGCATCATAGGCTGCTTGGATCAACACTTCCTGATGTAAGTGACCAAAACATCTAGTTGTGTTTTCCGGTCATAGTAGTCAAAAGCCCTGTTAGATTTCTCATTTACATTTCATTTCATCAGACTATTGAGATTACAAGCACAGAGGCTCATTTCGATGGATAGTTCCATTACCAGATGCTGTTAACATTAAAATCATCAAACTGAAGTAAGTGGGCCAAATTTAGAAGCACTTCATTGGTCTCTTTTGACAAGGTCTGACTACCTGTCATGCACCAGTCTACCAACTCAATATCTATAACAGTGGGGAGCCACTCCGACATGAAAGCAGTAGTATTAAAATGCATCTTTAAAAAATGGAACAAAGTCACTCAGCGTCTGATGTCTTAAGCGGATTGAGAGAAAAATCCATCTGCCTTAATGTCAGCTCAACTGTCTATGGAGTACAGTGACTGGTAGGCTTTGTGGATGGTGATGTTAGCGAGGAGCGGACTCAGGTTGACAGAGAGAGGTGAGAGGGGAGGAAGGGGAGGGGAGGAAACCTGAGTTCTTGAATAGTGATGGGTGTAGTTGCATGGAGGCTTATAGGTGAGTCATTTGACAGAATGATCCCAGAGGGATGGAGGGCCTAAATTCTGTGCTCTAAAGGAATAACGATTTTAATTGGCTGTGACACAAAAGCACATCCACATTTTCACTTTCCTGTCACACCTATTGTTTATTCAAAAGCTTATCAAAAAGGTGCCAGAAATTTTCAGGCCAGAAGATGTCATCCTATCACCTAAATGTTCTTCGAACATTATTTGTGACATGTCCTTCATGGGTGTTCAAATGGGTTGAGAGTTAGTGGCTGTAAAGGCAACAGCATTTTCATGCTTATCACTCCATTCAGGAAGCACTCATTCCCTTTCAACCCAGAAAGACCACTCCCACAAGACTAGAAATGTTTCATGAAAGGATTGTGGGAATGACTCAGACTAACTCTGCACTGATTGCTTGAACCTTTCATTGAAGGGTACAGGTAAACCCCATCAAAGCCAGCAAAATGCACCAACACACTGGAGCACCTTAGATGATCTTAGATTTTGCCTTTAATTTGTTATCAATTTGTTAATTTTATTTGTTATCAGTTGAGAATACAGTGACACATAAATGTATTTACACCCAATTTACTTTTTTCACACTTTGTCACATTGCACAAACTTTAGTAAAAATGCATGTGAGCAATCAAAACGACGTAGTGAATAATTGTGAAATGGGAAAATTTATTTTAAAAAATCAGGAAGGCATAGCGGGCATTAGGGGTGGATGGAAAAAAAACAATATTAAATTGGGAAACAATTGAATGTGATGACAATCAGCCAAAGCAGAGAGATCATAGGATCAGCCATAAGGCACAGTCTATGTGTTGCAGTTCTATGCTCCAGCTCAGACGAATCAGCTTTGTTTTCCTTTTTTTCCTTCAGCTTCACAAAACAGTTTTTATATAGCAGGAATGAAACATGAGAAACCAAGTTTCTTGAAGATAGATAGAAAAAATGTATATGGATGAAATGCAAAGAAGAGCGGTTTCATTTGTCGTGAGACAAATTAAATGTTACCATGCCACAAGGAGGGTTTTGAATGAGACCAATATGTATAAGGCTCCAGACAAGTGAACCATTGATCCTGATCTACTCCTGCAATTGTTAGAGTTTTGTTAAAATCCTTAAAATGTACGCATTTGTCTACAAATAGACCCCCCAACACAACAAAAAACATATAAATGCTGAATAAAATCATCCCTGCCCTCTATGTTGGCCTAAAAAGTCTAGTTTTTATCTAAGCTGCATCACTATAGGTCTCTTCGCTGGTTCTCCAATTAATCAATCATCTTCTCACCAGGCTTGTCAGATTCAGCAGTCGTCCATGTCTTGGTATGTTGGCAGTCATGCCATACTCTTTACATTTTTAAATAATGGATATTACAGTCTTCCTTTTTGGTATTTTCATATTGTTTTATAACCAAACCCTGCTTTAAACGTCTCCATGATTGTATCTCTGGCATGCTGTGGTCTTTGGCTTTCATGTGGCTGTTTTCTCAATGATGTTCTCTAACAAACCCCCAAGGCCTCCACAGAACAGCTGGATTTATCCTGATGTTAAATCAAATTCTGAAGTTGGGTTCACAGAATTGTATTTAGGGGAGCTTAATGGGTGCTGAAAAGAAGTTCATGCCACACTTTTTAGATTTTGTTTTGTAAATTATGTGAAATAACTGAGTATAATGTTTCTTCAACTACACATTATATGCTGACAAAAATCCCAATAAAAAAATTATGTTTGTGTTAGAATGGTGACAAAATGTGAAAAGGGTTTAAGGGAGATTAATTCTTGTGCAGTCAGTTAAAATGCCTAATGTGACCAAACAGTTACACCATGAATGCATTGGAAATGATGTGGAAAGACTCAAAGCAATAGAAATGTTACAATTTGCAAAGAAAATCACTCGAGCCAAGCACTGCTGTCCAAGAAATGACTACAAAATGTACTCATTTAGGGTAATGTCTCCTTGAGTAAAAAAACAGAACTTCAAATTCAGCAGAGGGAGGAACAGTTTTCTCAGCTGTCTTCAGCAGTTGGAACAAAGTAAGCACTTTCTTTGCCAAGGAGCTGAGTGCATTACCAGTGCCAATGCAGTATGCAAATTTTGTTAAAGGAAATGTAATTTTCCATTCCCCTTGCTGTTAGCACTTAATGCTGGTTGCAAAGTGATGGTGACTTAATTGATTCTTTGAATGCCACTAATTTAAATCGAGGAGCAGATTAATCCACTGCCATTGTAATATGTTATGCAAATATTTGATGCACATGCTATTAAAAGCGATTTTATAATGAGATCAGAAAAGTCAGTGGAGGTAGAGAGAAACAGGAATACAAAAATAAGCTGCATAACGCCTGCAGTTATTAGTAAAAAAGAGATATACAAATTGTTATTTTTCAGCACATTTGCATGAGTTATACCAGTAGGAAGAATATTGATAAGAAGCTTTGATTCTATGATAAATATTGACCTCACAGTACGACTGATTATAAATTCAAATCATCAAAGTACATGGAGCAGAGATGCAAACAGCATGTGATGGTGTCCTGCTGTAAAGCTGGTCTTGCGTATAATGTGTGTTAATGTTAACTGGACCTCCTGGGCTGTTGTGTAGCACTAGCCTGAATGATTCCCCCAGGTGCCACCGTCTTATTTCTGCCATCTCTGCACAATCCACTGTATGCTGATGCTTTATGTTTTTTATTATCTGTTCTCATTTTTTTCCCTCCCTCTTTCACGTACACCTCCCACAGCTTTGGACAGCATCTAACAGGGCTTGGCAAATTAAAAGAAATGTCAGCGCGTTCATTAATAATCCCACAGAGCACCAAAGTGCATGTGATTCTGTAGTTCAATTAAGCATCTTATAATTGTTTCATTATTGTACCATGGGAAGTTTTCTGTGTTATGTTAGATTTCTGCGTCTGTATGGATTCACCCTGTCACTCCTTTGACTCTCATGAGATATCGTTTTGGTTGTACTGTTTAAAACAAAATGCCCTGCTCTTCCTCCCCTCCACCGCTGTTTGTGTTCTTTGCTAAGGAGGATGGCCACAGCTGGCCAGGCATTAGGATAGGCTGTGCCTGAGGGAGCCCTCATGCAGCTGCAGATAGGAGGGGTAGTAGTGGAAGCTGGGGAGAGGTAGAGTGGTTGGAGGCAGTGCACGGCATTTGTTACTGAGATGTAAAAAGCTTTTTGAGCCCCGTGTGTGTGCACATGTGTGTGTATTTTGCCTCAAGGTTTTGCCCCGCTAAGGTCTGGCATAGAAATATAGGGTTACACTATTGTGTTTTAAAAAATCTGAGCAAGACAGTATTTTCTCAGTGTATCAATTGTCTATCTACTGTAGGTGGCAACGTAACAAGAGCATAATTTCCAATTGAGCATAGTAGTACACAAAGAGTTTGAACTAACCTTATATTTGCTTCCAATTGGCCTCCAGCCTTGCAGACAGATTTTCTTGTGACTTTTGGCTGCTTTTTTGCAAATTTTCTGTCTGGTCCTTGTCTCTAAATTTGGCAGCATATAGTGCAGTGTGTGTTAGAAAATGAGGAAGGTTGAGAAATCTCAGACTTAAGCAAATTGATCAGCTGATGTCCGGAATCAGTTGGGTTGGAAACAAGAAAATCTGATCTTTCTCTAATCAGCGAAGGACATTTTTATGTATGAATCATTCATGGGTTACAGTCACGAGGCTTAGCCAATAGAAAAACTCACCTTCAGATGTGTTGAAGTTGGTTGCGACTGACCCACTGACCAACTCCAAATGAACCTGTAAATAAGCAAGGTATCAAGAAGATTAACAAAAATTCTTTGATTATCTATGTTTGTAAGAGCTGCCGAAAAACTGGTGTTGACCGCTGATTAACCCTGGATACCAATTTCATCTTTACTGTCTGTACTGCAGTCTCAAAAAGATGATTTACAATTTCCCATCAGTGCAAATCTAATTCTTATAAATTTCAACAACTAAAGTTTAAAAAAATTATATTTAAGAAAATTATGTTGCCTTTAATAAGAAAAATCTCCTGAAATGTGTTACAATTTTGTTTTGAGACGGTAATACAGTCATTCTTTTAATGTGACATTTTCTAGTGTTAATTAACTTTTGCCTTCAAAGTGGCTTTTTAGGTTTAATTAGTTACCTGCAGAGTTGAGAGGGAGTGTGTGCTGTTTGCAGTTATCCAGAAGAACTCTCATTAACTGTATCGCTGTTTTTAACTAGGTTTGCGTCAGATAATTTCTTTTTTATTTCAGTTTTAGTCAGCACCTTCAAAATACAATATTTTGAGTTATTAGGTAAATTAACTCACAATAATGAAATTCTAACTATGATATCTGAATATATGGAGCTCATCTTTTAGGATACTACGGGTCCCTCCAATCATTTTGAAAAAGGAAGGGCTCAGTTCTTGCCTCCCATCACCACGATGCCCATAAGTAGAAGGACAAGAAAAGGGCAAGAAGTTCTTTTTAACCAGGGACATTTTGAAACATTGATTAAACCCTATTTGTTTATTTGATTTTTTTTAATGCACAGGTTGAGACATCTGAAGAAAAACCCAAATTGTAAAACTTTGAAGAGGCTGCTGGACAGCTTAAAATATTATTTTTTTAAAGTAGCTCCATATTGTAGACATGTTTTCACATTCCTTTACATTTTAAACCAACTGTATAATGGTCCAGCTGATATAAAAACATAGATAGTACAGCCACAAAAGAGATCTGGAGCTGAGTACAATCAGCCTCTCTGACAACGATAACTCAGAAAGGCTTTGATTAGCAACCCGATCCGATACTTCAGGTTGGACCTAACATCTTCGTTTATAAATGCAGTGAACTCACATGCTGGCTTTCGTTTCAACATGTTTCATACAGTCTGTTATTTATTGTGTTGTGTTCTTTACAGGATCCATAATCTGAGAAAATAAAGGCACTTTGATCAGAAAATGCTGAGGCATTAAAGCAAATCACAGCAGAAAGTAACTCTCATTGATCCAGTCTTCCATCGCTTGGGTGTTTATTTTGATTAAAACTGACATTGGTGCAGCAGATGTGCAAATCACCTCCTGTACACTGCTATTACCTTACTGTTAGGATTTATTAACAATTATATAAACAAAATAAATTGTGTCAAGCATATGAAAAATTAAGTAGAGATTGTTCATTTGAATATAGCATAGTATTTAGTATGCAAATTAATCATAATTCTTGTTATGCATTGTATTTGCATCATTAGTGGAATATTTATACACAGCAGTTTATGGGGGAATTCAGGCAACACTTGGAGGAGGAGCCATTTGTTGTACTCCCTAAATAAGTAAGCAGACTCAGCAGAGTTTTTATGCCAGATACCCTTCCTGACGCAACCAGAAATCAAACCTGGGTTAGGGTTAGGGAGCCCTCTGAGTGTGCATTAATTTAGAAGGTGCCTTGGACAAAGGTGTTAAAATAACTATATATATAAATTAGGACTGCTGTGATCTTGTGATGTTAAAATTGCACAATAATTCTTGTCAAAGTGAAATCTTTCCTGTGAAAGGGTAATCCGTTGCTGCCACTATGTGACTTTGTCTGGCGAAGTAATGTTAAACTATACCTGTAAAGCCCAGAAAACCAGTAAAACCCTGTAAAACTATGTCTGAGAGTTTTATTTTGAAGTACGAAAAAAAGTAGTAGGAAAAAAAAAAGTAGTCCTGTTCTGTGGACAACACAATAGGACTCACCAATTGGCTGGCTTCCCTCACTCTGCATTTTAGATAGAAAAGAAAACAGGGACAGACAAAATACAATCAATTTATTTACATAGAGTACTGTTACTGGTTAACAGCCAGCTGCTACAGTAACAGTGGCAATATTAGCATCCTTTTACACTAAAGTAAAGGACTATTTCACAGTTTTTAATAAGTCTGGACTGCATTTGGAAATCTGTAGCTCAATTTAATCTCGGTATAATACCCAAAAAGGAGGAATGTTTGTGGCTTTTATGTTAGTAGGCTTAAACCTCAGAATATGGACCTGGACTGGAATATTCTGCATTGATTACAGATTATTTAAGAGATAATGTTCAATCTTCAATTAGATACCATTATAGCTGATCCTGTATTCAAAGAAAACATGGTACAATATTAGTTCTTATGTTTATGTGTTCTTGCTGCACTTCATATCAGGGTAATATTTCTTGACTCATTTTAAGAATCTTAAATTGGGTAGACACAACGAGACCTCAGTCAGAAAATGGTGACACATCAGTAAATTCTTCTTTTAATAGTTATTTATTTATTTATACAGTGTATCTACTTAAAGTGAAAAATGAAAAAGGATATTCTTAGTTTTTTCTGATATTTAGTATAATTAAATATATATAAAGTTCTGTGGTACGTTTAAGTTCTGTGCAGATAACTTGTTATATCTTTCCACTTGTAATTCCTTGTGAACATACTGTGAAATATAATTTTAGTGCTTCTGTCAGGCGTGTTCTCTCTTGCTTCAATGTTTTCTGCCATTTCTGGTTGACACATCTCGGTTGGATTTTAATGAAACACATCTTTGAGCCATGAGTCAGTGAGGCAGCTATTAATATGTTATTTTATCCATTACTGATCCTCCATTGTCAGGCAGGGAAACAGGCCAGTCAATTGCACCAACCTGTGAAGCAACACTGACAGCAGCAGCTGAAGGTGGACATATGCAGGGATAATGAGCTAAGACAGAGAAGCTTAGCAGCAGAAATTACATTTTTGTCATGCTTAAATGTTGAATTCCCCAAAACATATAGTTTTATAAATCATATATTATTTTTCAGCTGTGATTCTAAGAGAAGAACATTAAGGCTTTGTTTGAAATGAAAAAGCTCTGGAAGTCCTCTGAAAGCTAAATGCAGAATGTTACAGAAAGTGGTCTTCAAAGTGACTTTTTATCTTTTTCACATAGACATTATTTTATCTGTACAGTTAGTTGTCATTTTTACTGTGTATCTGCACTATGTTGGTCAATGATTCCAGTAGCCTTCTGTCCATACTGTAGTTTATTACAATTCTGAAGGCAATTGTTGCAGTCAGAGTAAAGGGGGCTGAATACTTTTGCACACTGCACTTTTCAGTTTTTTATTTGTAAAAAAACTTTTTAAATCATGTACAGTACAGACCAAAAGTTTGGACACACCTTCTCATTCAAAGAGTTTTCTCTATTTTCATGACTGAATATTGTAGTTTCACACCGAAGGCATCAAAACTATGAATTAACACATGTAGAATTACAGGTCCTTCTCAAAAAATTAGCATATGTCATTCGGAAATCAAGGTGCCAGAGTCTGGAGGAAGACTGGGGAGAAGGAAATGCCAAAATGCCAGAAGTCCAGTGTCAAGTACCCACAGTCAGTGATGGTCTGGGGTGCCGTGTCAGCTGCTGGTGTTGGTCCACTGTGTTTTATCAAGGGCAGGGTCAATGCAGCTAGCTATCAGGAGATTTTGGAGCACTTCATGCTTCCATCTGCTGAAAAGCTTTATGGAGATGAAGATTTCATTTTTCAGCACGACCTGGCACCTGCTCACAGTGCCAAAACCACTGGTAAATGGTTTACTGACCATGGTATCACTGTGCTCAATTGGCCTGCCAACTCTCCTGACCTGAACCCCATAGAGAATCTGTGGGATATTGTGAAGAGAACGTTGAGAGACTCAACACCCAACACTCTGGATGAGCTAAAGGCCGCTATCGAAGCATCCTGGGCCTCCATAAGACCTCAGCAGTGCCACAGGCTGATTGCCTCCATGCCACGCCGCATTGAAGCAGTCATTTCTGCCAAAGGATTCCCGACCAAGTATTGAGTGCATAACTGTACATGATTATTTGAAGGTTGACGTTTTTTGTATTAAAAACACTTTTCTTTTATTGGTCGGATGAAATATGCTAATTTTGTGAGATAGGAATTTTGGGTTTTCATGAGCTGTATGCCAAAATCATCCGTATTAAGACAATAAAAGACCTTAAATATTTCAGTTAGTGTGCAATGAATCTAAAATATATGAATGTTAAATTTTCATCATTACATTATGGAAAATAATAAACTTTATCACAATATGCTAATATTTTGAGAAGGACCAGTACACATGTTTCACAGTTTAAGCTATTAGGGTAAATGGAAAAAGTATGGCACAACTACACTGTAAGCTAGGGTTGTACAATATCAAGAAACTACATAATTTCAATAATGACTATGATCATGATTAACCCTTATTTTTCACATATGTAAACAATATCCCCACCACTCTCTCATTAGCATCCTAGGCTCGAAACACATACATCAGTTGTGGACATTTAGGGCAGCTATAGCTAATCCAGTTGGACACAAATATTATTGATCTATAGAATGTGAATTCATTTCATTTGAAATATATCAAGCTACCAAATATTCAATTAAATTAAATTCAGTTTTATTTATATAGCGCCAATTCACAACACATGTTGTCTCAAGGCACTTCACAAAGTCAGGTTCATACATTCCAATTAATCCTAACCATTGAACAGTGCAGTCAGAGCTAGTTATTTATTCAAATTGAATAAAAGGTTTTTCTGTCTAAGGAAACCCAGCAGATTGCATCCAGTCAGTGACTTGCAGCATTAACTCCTCCCGGATGAGCATGTAGAGACAGTGGACAGTCACTGGCGTTGACTTTGCAGCAATCCATCATACTGAACATGCATGTAGCAACAGTGGAGAGGAAAAACTCCCTTTTAACAGGAAGAAACCTCCAGCAAAACCAGGCTCGGTGTGAGCGGCCAACTGCCACGACCAACTGGGGGTTTGAGAGAACAGAGCAGAAACACAAAGAGAACAAAGAAGCACTGATCCAGGAGTCTTTTCTATGGGAAAGAAAAGTAAATGTTAATGGATGTAGCTCCTTTAGTCGTTGCACCTAGAAAGAAAGAACAGATAAACTCTGAGCCAGTTTTCAAGGTTAGAGTCTGAAAGAGAGCACATACAGTTAGTTACAGTTAAGCTCAGTCAATCGCCATGTCTAGGAAAGAGAATGGGTTAAACACTAAAAGACAGGGCTATGTGGATCATCGGTAGAGGGTGAGCATTAAGTTGTTGCCCGCAGAAGCTTGGACAATTCCCCTCTCCAGAAAGGTGTCACAGGCAGACACAGAGCCAGGCCAGGTGCAGCTTCTAGGAATTGAAAAGAGAGAACAAGGTTAAAAGCTGAAATAACAGCAAATAATGCAAAATTGGAGAGTATTGTGAGAATGTAGTGAAGTGGGTGAAAGTGGTCATTATGTCCTCCAGCAGCCTAAGCCTATAGCAGCATAACTACACAGATAGTTTCAGTTCAGATTATTTAGTTAAACGGCGCTTATTTACAACAATGTCGTCTCAAGAGACCCCACAAAGGGTCCCACTGATGGTTATTGTTATACTAAAAACCACAAGGATTGGGATACCTCCCTCTGTCAGACTGATTATAACCATTGGAAAAGAGAGGGGGTCATACAGGTAGCAGAAATGCAGGGTGTGTTTGCACCTCAACCATAACTGAGCCAGTTTAGGCTAAACCTCACTCCCCCTTACTCCAACCAACATGGAGGGAGGAAGGCTCCTTTCCTGATAACCTAAGCCACTCTAACTATAAGCTTTATCAAAAAGGAAAGTTTTAAGCCCAGCCTTAAAAGTAGACAAGGTGTCTGCCTCACGGACCAAAACCGGGAGCTAGTTCCACAGGAGAGGAGCCTGATAACAAAAGGATCTGCCTCCCATTCTACTTCTAGAGACTCTAGGAACCACCAGTAAACCTGCAGTCTGAGAACGAAGTGCTCTGTTAGGAACATATGGAACAATCAGATCTCTGATGTATGATGGAGCTAAATCATTAAGGGCTTTATATGTGAGGAGGAGAATTTTAAATTATATTCTGGATTTAACAGGGAGCCAGTGAAGGGAAGCTAAAATAGGAGAAATATGATCTCTCTTTTTAATTTTCATCAGATCTCTTGCTGCAGCATTCTGAATCAGCTGAAGGCTTTTAATTGCATTTTGTGGACATCCTGATAGTAAAGAATTACAATAGTCCAGCCTTAAAGTAACAAATGCATGGACTAGTTTTTCAGCGTCACTCCTGGACAGGATATTTCTAATTTTGGCAATGTTCCGGAGGTGAAAGAAGGAAATCCTAGAAACCTGTTTAATATGGGATTTAAATGACATGTCCTGGTCAAAATTAACACCAAAGTTTTTTTACTTTATCACTGGAGGTCAATTTAATGCCATCCAGGTTAAGTGATTGACTAAGCAGTTTCTTTTTTAAAGACTCCAGTCCAAAGACGACAACTTCTGTCTTGTCTGAATTTAGAAGCAAAAAATTTAGTCATCCAAGTTTTTATATATTCAAGACATGTTTGTAGTCTATCTAACTGGTTGGGCTCATCAGGATTTATGGATAAGGAAAGCTGAGTATCATCAGCGTAACAGTGAACATTTATCCTATGCTGCCTGATAATTTGACCTATTGGAAGCATATATATAGTAAAGAGAATTGGCCCAAGTACTGAACCCTGTGGTACTCCACAATTAACCCTGGAGTTTAAAGATGATTTATCATTTACATGAACAAACTGGAATCTGTCAGACAGATAAGATTTAAACGAGCCTAGCGCTGTTCCCCTGATCCCCTGATCCCTACAGCATATTCCAGCCAATATTGTATCTAAGCAGTTTTTTGTGACTGCAATATTCCACACACCGATATTGCAAGAAGCACAAACTAACAAGATATTGCCGTCCACCTAAACTGACAGGCTGTGCAGGGGGAGCATTAATCAGAACACAACTTACAATGCATATCACCCGAATACATCTTCCCCACAGCGACCCATGGTAGTGGCAGCATCATAGACATAGACATACTCCAAAAGACTTTGAAAACCATATATCAATTTCCTTCCACTTCACAAGTGTTTACTACATTGTGTTGGAGTGACACATAAAACATAAATCAAATACACTGATGTTTTCTGTTGTAATGTACCTCTCATTACTTTGAGAGCTATTGTATATGTACTTCTTAGATTTTTTCAGACTTCTAAGAGCAAAGCTCTATTTGTGTTTACATTGTCATTTACATTTTCTTAATTCATATGCAAGCAAATGTGTAAAAATAGCAGTTGTGAGTTAATCACATCAGTTGCTGTCAATGAAAATCCTACATATTCTTGTGCTGCACAGAGAATATCTTGTCAAGCATGTTGTGAGTTGTTTTGATCACAGGTTATTGGTCACCATATTAGCACTGGTCACCTTTCAGTAAAGGCTTTATTTAAATCCCTATTAATACAATGAATAGTCCTGTTTAAAGAGTACAAGTTCGAGATAAATTATGAAGAAAATACAGAAATGGTTGCATGGATGAAAAACTTCCAGGCCAGTCAGTGTTTTCTCCATCTGAGCCCATCAATTTCTCTCCACATAATGATCACGTACAGCCCCACATTCTATTGATGGCAGAAAGGTCACAGCGTCCCTTCATCTCTGAGGAGTCCTGGATGTTTGTGAGGTGGTGATAGGGACCTGGAGCAGGTTGGAATCTTTGCAGCAGAACAAGGCAGAGGCAGGGCAGGGCAGGCAGTGGGGGAGTCGGCGTCCCAGAAAAGCCTTTGTTCTTCACCTGCTGCCACAGTCTCAGCTGGATTTCCATTTGTTCTCTCACCGGAATAAAATGGGATTGATTGTTAGCTCAGATGTCTAACAGAAGAGGGTGAAAAAACACAGAAACGCATGGAAAGAAATAATGAAGGTGCAGATGGAATGAAAGAGAAGGAGAAAAACAAAACAAAATGGAGAGGATGTAGAGGGAAGTGCATGAAGAGTGCAATTCTTTTTTGTTTTTGTTTTTTCAAATCTATGCTGGTACTTAAAAGCATGGAGTGAGAAGGGAAAGTGTAGGATAAAAGACGAGTCCCGTTAGCAGGCTCATCATCAGATCTGCCTCAGTAGGAAGTCTCATCAGCATTCTAACCTGAAATTTGCCCACACTCAGAGAAGAAGATGTTTTGGACCTGGCTGCTCAGAAGAATTGAAAAGCTTTGAGTTTGCAAAACCAAAATCTTCAAAGGACATACAGGTCCTTCTCAAAATATTAGCATATTGTGATAAAGTTCATTATTTTCTATAATGTCATGATGAAAATTTAACATTCATATATTTTAGATTCATTGCACACTAACTGAAATATTTCAGGTCTTTTATTGTCTTAATACGGATGATTTTGGCATACAGCTCATGAAAACCCAAAATTCCTATCTCACAAAATTAGCATATTTTATCCGACCAATAAAAGAAAAGTGTTTTTAATACAAAAAACGTCAACCTTCAAATAATCATGTACAGTTATGCACTCAGTACTTGGTCGGGAATCCTTTGGCAGAAATGACTGCTTCAATGCGGCGTGGCATGGAGGCAATCAGCCTGTGGCACCAACACAGTGGACCAACACCAGCAGCTGACACGGCACCCCAGACCATCACTGACTGTGGGTACTTGACACTGGACTTCTGGCATTTTGGCATTTCCTTCTCCCCACTCTTCCTCCACACTCTGGCACCTTGATTTCCGAATGACATGCAGAATTTGCTTTCATCTGAAAAAAGTACTTTGGACCACTGAGCAACAGTCCAGTGCTGCTTCTCTGTAGCCCAGGTCAGGCGCTTCTGTCGCTGTTTCTGGTTCAAAAGTGGCTTGACCTGGGGAATGCGGCACCTGTAGCCCATTTCCTGCACACGCCTGTGCACGGTGGCTCTGGATGTTTCTACTCCAGACTCAGTCCACTGCTTCCGCAGGTCCCCTAAGGTCTGGGACCGGCCCTTCTCCACAATCTTCCTCAGGGTCCGGTCACCTCTTCTCGTTGTGCATCGTTTTCTGCCACACTTTTTCCTTCCCACAGACTTCCCACTGAGGTGCCTTGATACAGCACTCTGGGAACAGCCTATTCGTTCAGAAATTTCTTTCTGTCTTACCCTCTTGCTTGAGGGTGTCAATAGTGGCCTTCTGGACAGCAGTCAGGTCGGCAGTCTTACCCATGATTGGGGTTTTGAGTGATGAACCAGGCTGGGTGTTTTAAAGGCCTCAGGAATCTTTTGCAGGTGTTTAGAGTTAACTCGTTGATTCAGATGATTAGGTTCATAGCTCGTTTAGAGACCCTTTTAATGATATGCTAATTTTGTGAGATAGGAATTTTGGGTTTTCATGAGCTGTATGCCACAATCATCCGTATTAAGACAATAAAAGACCTGAAATATTTCAGTTAGTGTGCAATGAATCTAAAATATATGAACTAATGCATGCATATCCTAGGTGTTCTGTGATTCAGACCTTCACTGCTTTCCTTGGCGAGTACCCCAGGGAGTTCACTGTCAGCTGGGAATCACTAAAGCTCATCATGACCTTGGACAGGATGGAATGGGAATAACAAAAAAAAATTACAAGTATTTTGTGCATTTCTATTGAGTCTCGCATGAGTCAATACTTAGTATCATTTGTTGCTGCAATTACAGCTGCCAGTATTTTTAGTTCTCCAACAGCTGAAGAGAACATCTCAGTGGAATCATGGTGCCACCACTTGTTTTATTGGAATGGTGTGTTCAGGCTGTGAGTTTTTTGCTACCCATAGCATTGTTCATGCTGGTTGCAAAGTAAAATCTTGGTCTCATCTGACCAGAGCACCTATCTTGCTGTGGGCCCAACATGGCTTGTTACAAATGGAATCTGAGATGACTTTCTTTCAATAATGGCTTTCCTTTTGCCACTCTTCTATAAAGATATGTGGTGTGCAAATAGTTTTCACCAGATTCCTGAGCTGTTAATCTCTGCAACTCTTCCAAAGTAAAGATCAGAATCAGAATCAGCTTTATTGTCACTTTGCTCTCTGGTTTTTGTTTTTTGCATTAAAGTGTATACATATATACAATATACAAATATACACATATATAATAAAAAGGTGCATTTGCAACATCTGTATGTTGTTGTTTGGTACTCTATTGAATGTTCAGCAGAGAAACAGCCTGGGAGAAGAAACTGTCTCTGTGGCGGCTGGTTTTAGTAAACAGTGCTCTGTAGCAGCGGCCTGAAGGTAAAGCTCTAAACAGTTTATGTGCAGGTTGTGTGGGGTCTGCAGAGATTTTTGTAGCTCTGTTTCTGACCCTAGACCTGTATAGATCCTGGATGGAGGGAAGGTCAGCCCTGATTATTCTATCTGCAGACCTGATTATTCATTGCAGTCTGGACCTGTCTTGTTTTGTGGTTGAGCCAAACCACGCTGAGGTGGATGAAGACAGGACACACTGTATGATGGCAGTGTAGAAGATGACCAACAGCTCCTGTGGAAGGTTGAACTTCTTGAGTTGCCTCAGGAAGTACAGTCTCTGCTGGGCCTTCTTTCGAACAGTGTCTATGTGTGAAGACCATCTCAGGTCCTCAGAGATGGTGGTTCCTAATAACCTGAAGTGGTCCGCAGCCGACACGGTGTTGTTGAGGATGGTGAGGGGGTGTATATGGGTGGTGTTCTCCGAAGGTCCACCACCATTTCCACAGTCTTAAGTGGGTTGAGTTCTAGCTAGTTCTGACTACACCAGTGTATCAGCCAATCCACCTCCTGTCTGTATGCAGACCTATCACCGTCCTGGATCAGTCCAATCACAGTGGTGTCGTCTGCAAACTTCAGGAGTTTCAAGGACGAGTCCGCTGAGGTGCAGTCATTTGTGTACAAGGAGAAGAGGAGTGGGGATAGAACACACCCTGGGGGGCACCAGTACTTATTGATCTGGTTCGGGAGAAGATGCTCCCCAGTCTCACCTGCTGCTGTCGGTCCGTCAGGAAGCTGTTGATCCACTGACAGGTGGAGGCTGGGACGTTGAGCTGGGTGAGGTTCTGGTGGAGGATGACTGGTAAGATGGTGTTGAAGGCCGAGCGGAAGTCTACAAACAGGATCCTGGCGTACATCCCTGGACGGTCGAGGTGTTGCAGAATGAAGTGTAGACCTAAGTTAACAGGATCATCTGTCGACCTGTTTGCTCGGTAAGCAAACTGCAGGGGGTCCAGCAGGGGGCTTGTGATGTCTTTCAGGTGCTTCAACACCAGCCACTCAAAGGATTTCATGACCACAAACGTCAGGGCTACAGGCCTGTAGTCATTTAATCCTAGGATGGCGGGTTTCTTGGGCACCGGGATGATGGTGGATCGTTTGAGGCAGGAGGGGACCTCACATTTCTCCAGTGACTTGTTGAAGATCCTTATGAAGATCGGAGCGAGTTGATTTGCACAGGCTTTCAGGCATGATGGGGAGACGTTATCAGGTCCTCCAGCTTTCTTTGTTTTCATGCGCTGAAAGAGCCTGTTTACATCTTCCTCAGAGATCTTTAGTGCAGGCAGAGGATCTGAAGGTAGGAGGTTGGTTGTTTTACGGGTCAAATTTGTTCCTGAATGGGATGTGGAGGGCATAATTTGAGGCGTAAAAGGCTTCCTGTCATGTCTGCAGTAGAAGCCATTCAGATGGTTGTCCAGGCGAGGATTCTGTTCAGAATAGGGGGGCTCCTATAGGCAGTCAGGTTTCTCAGACCAGTCCATTCAGCCGAAGCATCACCAGTAGAAAGGCTGTTCTTAAGCTTCTCACTGTAGCTTCTCTTGGCTGCTTTGATCTCTTTTGTTAGTTTGTTCCTGGCCTGCCTGTACCGCGCCCAATCTCCACTGGTGTGAGCTTCTTCCTTGTCCTTGCGCAGATTCCTGAGGTGTGGAGTAAGCCATGGCTTGTTGTTCCCAAAGGTGCAGAAGGTTTTGGTCTGCACACACATGTCCTCACAGAAACTGATGTATGATGTCACCACATCAGTTAGTTGGTTTACATCAGTGGCTGAAGTTTCAAAAACAGTCCAGTCTGTGCATTCAAAGCAGGCTTGTAGCATCTGCTGTGATTCCTCAGTCCACTTCTTAACAGTGTGAACCGTGGGTTTGGAAGCTCTTAGTCTCTGTCTGTAGGTTGGGATGAGGTGGATTAGATAATGATCCGAAAAATCCAGAGCAGCCCTGGTAACAGCATGATATGAGTCCTTTAAAGTTGTGTAACCATGGTCCAGTGTGTTTTGGTCTCTGGTGGGACACTTAATATGCTGTCTGTATTTGGGGAGTTCATTGGAGAGGTTTGCGCTGTTAAAATCTCCCAGTATTATGATGAAAGAGTCCGTGTGTTTTTTCTCTACGTCTGTAATCAGATCGGCAAGATGTTTTTCAGCGGCAGAAGTGCAGCCATGCGGTAGAATATATGAGCCAATTATTATAAACGAGGAAAACTCCCTCGGCGAATAAAACGGTGTACAGTTTATATAAAATGCCCCCAGATCAAGACTACAGGTTTTCCCAGCACTTTTATGTCTCTGCACCAACCTTCATTTTTATAAAAGTAGATTCTGCCTCCTCGCCTCTTCCCCGATAGCTCCGCAATGCAATCCGCTCTGAACAGCTTGAAACCCGGCAACAGCAATGCACAGTTCGGGATGTTTTCGCTCAGCCATGTCTCGGTGAAGCAGAGAACCGCTGTTCCGCGGAGGTCTGTGTTTTTACCGGTGAGGAGAAGCAGCTCGTCCATCTTGTTGCTTAGAGAGTGGACATTTGCTTGATGGATTGAAGGCAGTGGTGTGCGAAGTCCTCTTTTGCGGAGCTTTACCAGCGCGCTTTCCCCTCCGACGCTTTCGGTGCAGTATCCCATGGAGTGCTGCGGCTCCGCTCGCCAGAATCTCAGTGAAGCTCGGATCAATGAAAGATGGTGAAAAAATCCCAAAAGAGTACTCTCTGATGTTGAGAAGTTCCTCTCTACTGAATGAGACCACAGAATTGTGGCCCGAGACCACAGTAATATGGCTCGAAAAACATAAAAACACGCAAAATACACAAACAAAGAGAGAGCGAAGCTCCGAAGCGGCCATCGTCAGCGCAATCTTGGTGGCCCTCTTGGCTTCTTCTCTGATTAAGGCTCTCCTTGCCCAGCCTGTCAGTTTATTTCAACAGCCATGGCTTTACAGGTCCTTCTCAAAATATTAGCATATTGTGATAAAGTTCATTATTTTCCATAATGTCATGATGAAAATTTAACATTCATATATTTTAGATTCATTGCACACTAACTGAAATATTTCAGGTCTTTTATTGTCTTAATACGGATGTATTTGGCATACAGCTCATGAAAACCCAAAATTCCTATCTCACTAAATTAGCATATTTCATCCGACCAATAAAAGAAAAGTGTTTTTAATACAAAAAACGTCAACCTTCAAATAATCATGTACAGTTATGCACTCAATACTTGGTCGGGAATCCTTCGGCAGAATTGACTGCTTCAATGCGACGTGGCATGGAGGCAATCAGCCTGTGGCACTGCTGAGGTATTATGGAAGCCCAGGATGCTTCGATAGCGGCCTTTAGCTCATCCAGAGTGTTGGGTCTTGAGTCTCTCAACGTTCTCTTCACAATATCCCACAGATTCTCTATGGGGTTCAGGTCAGGAGAGTTGGCAGGCCAATTGAGCACAGTGATACCATGGTCAGTAAACCATTTACCAGTGGTTTTGGCACTGTGAGCAGGTGCCAGGTCATGCTGAAAAATGAAATCTTCATCTCCATAAAGCTTTTCAGCAGATGGAAGCATGAAGTGCTCCAAAATCTCCTGATAGCTAGCTGCATTGACCCTGCCCTTGATAAAACACAGTGGACCAACACCAGCAGCTGACACGGCACCCCGGACCATCACTGACTGTGGGTACTTGACACTGGACTTCTGGCATTTTGGCATTTCCTTCTCCCCAGTCTTCCTCCACACTCTGGCACCTTGATTTCCGAATGACATGCAGAATTTGCTTTCATCCGAAAAAAGTACTTTTAATGATATACTAATTTTGTGAAATAGGAATTTTGGGTTTTCATGAGCTGTATGCCAAAATCATCCGTATTAAGACAATAAAATACCTGAAATATTTCAGTTAGTGTGCAATGAATCTAAAATATATGAATGTTAAATTTTCATCATGACATTATGGAAAATAATGAACTTTATCACAATATGCTAATATTTTAAGAAGGACCTGTACAATCAGATTCAATAACACACAGCTGGACTGTATTCATGAATTGGATCAGTTCTGCAGGCAATTGAAAATAAAAAAGTTGAAGTTGATTGAAGTTGAATATTTTTCCAAGTCACTGCTCAATTGTCCATGCTGGTGTCTTTATGTTTTTGTAGCCTAGAAAAAAGCCTTAGTATCTTTGCAATTTGCTCATAGCAGACAATGTCAAATATTCAAACTTTCTATAGTATTGTCTCCAACTTAAACAAGAACTAGATTTGTGTAAGTTTTTTTGCAAACAGTTTTTAAAGAAGTCATAGTTTCATGGGGTTAGCTCCTTAGGTAGTTAAACTCAGGGTTGCCAGATTTCCCTCCTGGAATGCTGCTCAGATGCACTCTGGCTCATTTTCAGCCCTGGCCACTCCACAGCAAAGCATGTACATTGTTTCAAAGAGAGCTCTAGGATTCCAGCATTTATATAAAAAAGATAGAAATCATCCTCAGAAAATGTGCTCTACTGCTACTCCTTTATTTTTCTTATTCCCCACTGTACCTCACAGTGAAGACTAAGCTCACAGATGCCCTGCTTGGGAGATTTAAATTCAGCTGAGCTTCCAAAGCATCCTGTTGCGGTTGGTTGTTCAGGACTTGTGGATGCTGCTGCTTGCAGAAGCGATGCAGCTAAAAGAAAACCTCAGCGAGGGACATCAAAGCCAAGTGGTCAAATATCACCGCTGGGAAGCGAAAACTCACTCTATGCTGCAACTCCATCTCCTCTCTCCCTTTACTCATTTGTTTCCCCTCTCTGCCTGCCAGTCCTGGCTGTGCCGTTCCTTGTCCTCTCCCCGCCCTCAGGGAGATACGCCGCAGGCCGAAGGGAATTTGTTCTGCACATCATCCATGCATCATGTGGACAGCAGCACATCATACGAAGCAGAAACGCATGTGGTTGCTTCGGTGTCCGCTTACTGTAGTGTAGCAGCTCCCTAAGGAGACAACATTTCACACACACCAGCTTATCTGAACAAGCAGTTCCGTTTGCTGCAGGTAGACATACATTTGATTCAAATATCCTTTGACCGCGCAAAGTGAACACTAATACAGTCAGTGCATCGTGACATCTGAAATATCATCTCCATGCACCCAGGCACAACCAGAGATAATCCGTTTACTATGCCCCTGTCAGCGATTGAAACTAAGAAGTTGTGCAGCATCAAAAGAATTAACAGAAACATGTGCCTCTGATTCCATTTGTGTGGATGAGCCTTTTGTAAATGTCAGCATACGTGCCTAAATTGGTGCCTGTGTCAGATATGAAATAAAAGGGCCAGAGCACCTAATTACACCTGGAGGTAAAAGGAGTGTATGATAACCCATGGCTCAAGCGGAACAGAAGCATCCCTCCCAGTTTGAACATCATCTGGGACTGTGGGTAGACTCGTAATGAAACAGTGTATTTCTAATTCTGCTGACTCATCCAAAGACAGTTCTGCTGCAGCAGGGGGGGGGGGGCAACATCTGTAGTTCCTGCTCTTTATTTATTCGCTCAAACATTCGTGTTTGGAGAAGAGAGAGAATAAAAAAAAGAGGGGATAAAAGTAATGAAAGAAAGAAAGGTACAGTGGGAAGGATGATTGCAAGGTCAAGACCATGTAAATGTCTTAGGATGAATGAATGGCTCCAGAGCTGTGGGGCGTGTTGGAGGCTCGCCCCTCATCAATCACTGCTTCTATGCGATGGCCCTGACACTGGGGACTCAATTGATTAATGTCATATTTCTGAGTGACAACCATCTAGACAACCATCTATACACAACATACACGTACACGTACAGATATTTATATGCTACACTTTAATTCAGGACATACACTTAAAATAATCTGTAAAGGCCACAAAAATGGGCTTTGGATTTTTGTGGATTTTTTAAGTGTATGTCTTAAAGTGTATGTCTTATGTCTTTTAAGTTTATGTCTTAAAATCTGTAAAGTCCTAAGACTTTATGGATTTTTTTAAGTGAAAACAAACTTGGCAGTGGAACAGAGTGGACAACAGCTTTTAAATTAGTGGAATCAGGTGAGTAAAATCTACAGAATGCATGGCAGCTGTGAGGGGAGCAAGAATAAGAAGCTGAGGCAAATAGCTTAATGACATTAACAAAACAAGCAGAAACAGGCAATTAACCGAGAAACATGATACAATAACCCTAATACCAGAACACAAAATCGAGATAAAACCTAAGTCAAAGTGCATGACAAATTGAGTCCACCTATGTGAAAATGAAGGCTATTCTGTGAAGGAATCAGATGTTGGTCAGGAGAACATAAATAACAAAACAGCATTTTTAAGATGTGGAGAAATTTAAGGGATGGTTAGATTAAACAACAATATCCAAATCTTTGAACATCCCACAGAGCCCGGTTTCTATAATCTGAAAGTGGAAATAATATAGCAAAACTAAAAACCTAAGAAACCCAACCAAGACCTGGACATCCACTTAAGCTCTCTGGGTAATCTGAGAAGCAGTGAAGATGCCCATGGCAACTTTGTAAGAACTGCAGAGATCCCTTGATGGGACAACTACAAGCTGTTCACTCTACAAATCTGGTCTTTTCACAGGAAACCTTAAAGAGTTCCATTCGTCTAAAGCCACATAGGGGACACAGCAAATTCGTACTAGTCAGAGTGATTTAAACTTTTATTTGTAAAAGGAAAAATAATTAAACCATATATTACTTACACATGCAATACTTTGTGTTTTTCCATAACAAAATATTCAAAAGAAAACCTAGTTGTGGCTGTTATGTGATTAAATGTAAATCTTTGAATACTTTTGCAAGGTACTGTATGTAATAGAGCACAATTATTAGAACTACATAGAGCCTAAATCTACTATAAATGTAACTTAAATTTAGGTAATGTAATATTTGCTTGAACTATGCAACTAATAAATAGCCCCCATTTTGTGTGTGTAAACCTGTAATCTCTCCTTGTGGATTAACAAGCTTCTCTGGCAAGAATTATCAACAGCAGGCAGCTTACCTGTCTGATATGTGCATCCATTAACATACAGCAAGGTCAGTGCTTTACAAAGTTACCCAATAAAAAGCCCTTTTAGTTCTTCTAACGTTTTTACTTAAACAGAGTCCTGAAACTGAAAAAAAAACAATAATTACAGTGCAAGCAGACACTGCACACTTGCACTTTTAGCAAGATAAAACGTTTCTCATTTATAGACCCTATAATGTCAGGTAGTAAAGAATTGAGACAGACTTCATAATATCAGGGAATGACTTCACAATCAAGAAAATGTATAAAAAGATGTAATTAAATATGTAATCATGTTTAGGACTCTGGAGTTTGCATGTTCTCTTGTTGCATTAATCAGTTTTCTCTGCTTATATCTCCTCGCATGTATGTTAGATTGACTGATGATTCTACATTACCTTTAGATGTGATTGCATATCTATGTAGTTTTGTGCCCCTGTGTTGGCCCTGCCATTGATTAGTCATTTTAACTATCTTCTACCATGGCCTGAACAGGATGGGTTCCAGGTTGCAGCTCAAATAGCTCTAGCTACATTTTTTCCCTAAAACTAACAAACCCCAGATGTCTAATCATCAAACCTTACTGCGTGACTAGTGCTTTATGTGCATCATTGTTGGAATCCATGCTGGATCAAAGTTTGTTGGCTGTTGTGACCACTCTGTTTGAGGCTTGCTAACATTATTGAAGGCATTCACACTGTCAGAGTGGCAAAAGTAGAATAGTGCATCACTGTGGATGTGTTACAGTCCTAAATTTTCAGAGCTGGTATGAAATTCTGTGATAACCTTGAGTAAAAATAGCAAAATTGTACAGTTTCAAGGTATTAAATAGATACTTTAAAGTATACCCAGAGTGTTGTTAATTGGTCAGGCTATCTTGAGTAGTCAATGTGCAGTCACCTGCTTAAAAGGCATCCTCTTTGTAGCTTGCCAATTGTAGTTTTAAAACAGTGTTATCTTAATAAGAGTAATGTGCAGCACTTCTTCAAAACTGCCCTCTATGTGTAATTTGTAAGCAATAGCAAGCAACGGGTGGGCTAGGGGTCTGTTTCTTGCCCAATACAGCGAGAGAAAACTTTGGTTACTCTGGGACTTTTGCTGGCTGTTATTAAAAGAAGTTTAAACAGTAGAAACTGTATCATACAAAATGTGTTATTATTTTAATTATTCATCAAAACCTGGATGTTTATGCCATGTCTTTAGAGAGAAAATTAGAATCAGCCAAAATTAAATGTCCGAAAGTATTGGATCTCTTGTTCTTATAAAACCTTAATATAATTAAACATCAGCGTACATTGCACTAAGAGGGGTAACTAAATGAACCTTACACCACGGAGGTTCAGTGCAGTATGGCTTTTCATTCATTTACTTTTGGAGTAATTCTAAAACATCCTTTTAAAAATATACTGTACAGCTTTTATGGACCTCTGCATTGCCTTAACTTTTTGCTAAACAGGTTGCTACTTGGTTAGCATCTAAGTCAACAAATTGAAATGAAGAAATCTTAAAGGGATATTTCCGGATTTTCAAAGTGGGGATCTGTTAGAATGTCAGAAACAGTTATTTTAACTGCAGTAGATAACTCTCTCTGCATCTTCATTTAGAATAAATCCAGATGAGTTGGTCCTGGACACCTAAGCCAATGGCCAGTAGGATAGGGACCAAGACAAAATGGACTTCTGCCCCTTAAAAGGACTCCTTAAAATTATAAAAAAATTTCACATTTATGTAAGTGGTATCTTATTAATTGTATGAACCATGACTGTCATCACTGTTGTACTGGATGATTATTTATACCCGAGCTGAAAATTATTTACACAGCAAATGAAGGTGGGAGGCAGGACAGCACCATTGATTTTTCTGTGTGTAACATGCACTAATGGAAGATGGTTATACTAATTAACAAACAGAAAAGTGATCCAGTGTAAAAATCAATAAAACTTAGACTGCTAAAATATGGCTGTTTACACCACTTTAACTATATATCAAACAGCATATTGGACCTAAAACGCTGCACATATTCTGTTCCTAGCACGTTTCACACAGGAAGACCATTCATGTTGTACCATCTCCAAAACCCCCTGTTTTAAGACTGGGGTTGTGTTAACCAGCAGGAATCCACCATCGATACTGTTAATAGCTTCAGCTTCAGAGCCCAACTAACTAAGATTTATACTACTGCAGGTAAGATATTCACTGATCATAAGCTTTTAACTGAATTTGGACCTGCTCCTTTAATACATTGTTACTCTGGTTTATTTCTTATTTCCAAATCTGATTTACTCAATAGTGTTAAGTTACAGAATCTACAAACTGCTCTGAACATCAGCGTATAGCATGTTATTAGAGAAATTAAATATAATGGAATGCTAATGGTGCTGCTTCGAGCATTTTTTAGCTTCTCTTAAAGTTGCAAAGTCTTTTCTGTTTTGGCCCAGCTCCATCAGTAACACATCCTTCTTTCTCTTCTTGACTGCCCAGTGGAACCAGCTACACTCCAGGGAGAAGACAACCTCTCCAACGGCCAATTACACCATTAATTGCCTATCAGATCCAATTTGGCATTGTAGTAAATGAAGCAAAGTATTCGCCTGTGTGTGTGGGGGAGCTTTGTGTGTGTATGCATGTGTGTATGTGTGTGTGTATGTGTGCCTGAATGTTTTAGGCCTGACGCAGTGTGTTGCTCCTGTCATCCTCAATCAGTAGAATTGAAACATATAATTGCCCAGCTCCCACTCGTTTGCCTTCCAAAACATTCCTTTTGTTTGCCTAATCAGGAGTTTGCACGCTCTCACGTGCACAGTTGGATGCACCAAGGCTGCCTGGAGGATTTGCTTGCATGTACCACACACATCAACATGTGCCACCAGTTTTCTCCCCAGGAAAGATATTAAAAGAGGAGCGACACTCTCCTTTTGCACTGCTGGGAGGTGGAGTAAATGAGGAGGAGCACTTTGTTTTATTGCTTCTGTCACTGGCGAATGTGCTGACACATCTTTTAATTAATAAGAGGCATTAGGGAGCTTCTTCCTTCTTATTCACTGCAGCATTCCAGGTCTGCGTTTGTTGCTGCTGGTTGGGAATATATGTAATAAAATTGGAAACGTTTTTTTGTTTTTTTTGGGGGGGGGGGCAATCTTTTTATACATGTTTTTCTTTGAGTTTTTTCTAAATAAAGGTGTACCTAAATAAATAAACTGGAGCTTAGCTGGTGCTATTGATCCCACTAGTCCTGCACCTATAACTCTCCCTAACTGTATTGAGCCATGGAAAGATCAGGCTAATTGGAACATGGCAGGCAAATAGTTCAAACTTCCTTCTCCGGTGCACATCCCTTTTTTTAACAGAACAAAGATGCAGACAGGATCACTCACACAAGAATGGGAACCAATAAAAACACAAACACACTCTGCTCAGCAAGAATAATAGCCTGGCTGTTCATAAGATGTCTCATTATACCTGCAATTGACAAGTTGAAGACCTAACCACTGATGCATTCAGGGCTGTTGTGTCAATTTTTTATAGAGTTTCTGATTGATTTATTTTCTCTAGGAAAGTGAATCGATGGAAATCTCATTAAGGTAGAAGGTAAAGGTCACAACAGATGTGTAAATGAACGCTGTAGCAGTTCTTAACACAGTCTCTATATAGTTTCAGGCTTACCGTTGTGATGCAAACCGTTCTTTCAAAAGACAAATGCTTTTTTAATGTCAACTCTTTAGTTCCCCAGTGCAGTGGTAACACAAGGTAATATTTAAGATCAACCTCATTGAACTGATACTTGAGTCCTTTTTTATTTAATCTTGAATGCTCAAAAGGATATATTCCCCACAGACAAAGATCTGCTTAGTAGCAGATTGTGTAAAAATATATGTGAAATATTACCCTTTGGTAATAGGTTCAATATGAAGACAGTTTGTTTTAGTAATTTTTACTGTCTAATTTGTGTGTTTTTAATCCCACAGTGGCTTTCAGTAGAGTCTTTTCATGCCAAATTTGTGACCTGATCCCTTGTTCAATTAACATAAATGCAGTTTATTCAGCGGTCACCATGTTTTGTGCAGTCACGCAACATGTTTCTGTTTACATCATGTGATGGAAAAAATAGGTTTTCATGCTTGTTTTGTTCTTAGTGGGAAATCAAAAAAATTTAAATACTACTTTTTTTGTTTTGTGATCTTGGTTGAAACGATCCGTCTCAGTTGAGCGAATACAGGACAGTGGAAATAAATCCAAGTTGCCAGATATTGGAGCGTAAACTTCTAAAGTATTCAGTCATTCATTAATCTTCTATACCGCTTGTTCCATAGTGGGTCACGGTGGAGCTGGTGCCTATCTCCAGCAGTCTATGGGCAAGAGGCAGGGTTCATCCTGGACAGGTCACCAATCCATCGCAGGGCAACACAGAGGCATACAGGACAAACAACCATGCACACACTCTTTCACACCGAAGGGCAATTTAGAGAGACCAATTAACCTAACAGTCATGTTTTTGCACTGTGGGAGGAAGCCAGAGTGCCAGGTGATGCATGGGCAGACTAGTCATTTATCTAGATATTCAGCTGAAGTTAGCATGTATAAAAATGAAAAAAGACCGTAGAGAGTGGAATGAACACAAAGCTACATTTGTCAGAATATTCTAGCTCTACCTCATCCTTTTAAACTCAGCATGGGACTCTGCAGACCCTGAGGAGCTGGCACCTAAATACAGGTGCTGGTCTTTCATGGCAGGACTGCTTGTCACTTTTTATCGAAGAGTGAGTCTATCTGTACAATATTGATATTATCTCTCACTGTTCATTTCTCATGAAAAACTTGAAGACGTCTCAGTGGGAGATCAGTGTGTTCCCAACTGTTAAAGATCTTGATAAGTCCCAGTGAGCTGTGCAAATGGAAGCCTGAGGGGAGTGATATATCCCAGACTCCACCTAAAAGAAGAGTGTTTGGTCACCTCTTGTCTCCGCTCATTTCCTCGCTTTTTTTCAGGTGTCCCTCTTAGTCTGTCTGGCTCCATTGGCAGTGTGACAGGCGAACAATGAAGTGGAGAGTACAGACTAAAGCCTATTTTGCGAGTCATGTGAGCCACAAAGTCTCCTTTTCTTACTGTTGCATCCCACATGTGCACATGTGTGAGCACCTGTAAATCCCTTTTCTGGTGGTGTGAAGTCACCACCAAAAGGTGAGAAAGTTTCCATGTTTATACCTCTCAGATAAATAATGTGGGTTGCTGTTTGCTTTAAGAACTACGCTGAATGCAGACACAGATGTAATTGCTTCAATGTTGCTCCGATGTCTGCAAATAATAGACTTCTCCCTGTATACAGGCCACTTGGGCTGAAGAAGGTGAACACACAAGCCTGCGTGTGTGTGTGTGTGTATGTGTGTGTGTGTGTGTGTGTGTGCACAGAGTTTAGCAACCGTAAGAATTACCCCATCCCTTACCTTTGTTGGTTTTTGTCTGGGTTCACACCCCAAGGGCCTGATTTAGATGAAATGTCACTATGAATGGAAAATATGATGGAAACAAAACAACAACTTGGAATATTGCTTGTGTAAGAAGCAGGAGGGAAGGCAAGTGCCATGGCGATGGCAGCAACAGGGGTTGTTTCTTTCTTGATTGTACTCTTTAGGAATTCATTGGATGCCTCTATGATATTAGCGTTGTAGTAAATGTAGCCTGTGGGCAGGCAAGGCAGCCAGTGCACTGCTGCTCTCTATAGATGAGTGTCCCAGGAAGAAATTTGCTTGCAGCCAGGGCCCTGGTGCAAACTTACTAAGAAACAAGCACCAATGTACTGAACAGTAGCTGTACAGTGTCTTGGAAAAGTATTCATACCCCTTGAGGTTTTTTGCATTTTACCACATAACCACAACCTTGTTTTGTGATAGATCAATCCAAAATAGTGCATAATTAGGTAGTGTAGGGAAAATTATACATGGTTTTATATGTTTTTTTAAAATGTTAAAATGATGGCATGCAATTGTATTCAGTTGCTTTTACCCCTTTTTAAAAAGTTTAATTACTTTTAGAAATCACTTAATTAGTAAACAAACTCCACCTGATCGGTATTTAATCTCAGTATAAATCCAGTTGATCTCTGTTAGAGAATATTAGTAAAGAAAATCGCATCATGAAGACCAAGGAATACAGCCGACAGGCCAGGGGTGAAAGTTGTGGAGATGTTTAAAACAGATTTAGGATAGAAAATAATATTTCATAATCTCAGCCTTTTTTTTATCCACAGTGCACTTTTAAGTCTATCATCCAAAAAATGGAAAATTATGCCTCAGCTGCTAGTCTCCCACGACATGACTATGGATGTAAACTGCCAGGCTGGGAAAGGAGAGTATTAAATGAGAGAAATTGTCAAATGGCCTATTGTATCTCTGGTTTCACCCTCCTATTCTGGAGGACCTCCAGGTGAATCTTTTGAAATGAGACCTATTAGTTGTGCACCCTCCTAATCTAGCCTTTATGAAAGAGTGGCAAGATTTTTAATTCCCTTTTGTATTTGCCAAAAGCCATACAGGGGGCAGAGTAAGCATGTGGAGGCAGGTACTTCAATGTTCAATAAGAAATTTGGCTTTTAAATCTTGAAAATTATTGTTGACATATTCTTTCTCCATTCTGACTGAGTCATTCTCTAGATGTAAAAAGCTGGTAGATAAAAACTGAAGCCTTGCTGCTGTATCTGGAACAAAAGGGGTTTTATTCAGTATTAAATATAAACACAGGCTGCACTTTTCATCAATTTATTGTAAAACATTGTTTAAAAGCCTTGTATCCCTTTTCTTTCTGCTTCACAATTGTGCATTACTTTGTGTTGGTCTTGGTGGTAACATGACAAAATATCCAAATGTTGAAGGGGTTTAATAGTTTTTTCAAGGCACTGTAAGTGTAGTAAACTATCTCCTTATAAGTGTTCCTTCCTTCTCTCTTTTTCATCTCACTTTCTGTTTTAATTGGCTTCATATTATGAATTTGTTGTGTTGCACTCACATTACTGAGAAACCATTCTGGCAAACTGGCATCCTTTTATTTTTCTTGTTTATTTACTGTTCAAGTGGCTGCAGTTTCTAATCTGCAGAACGTCTCGAGTGGAAGCAGTTGCTCCTCTGCATCAAACCGGTGGGTATATTTTAATGTCACTGGTGCAGCAAATGATCATGACTTGCCACAGGCAACTCCCCGACCTCTCTGGGACCCTGTTTGTCATGGTGCAGATATTACCCTCCGTATCTTTTTTAAATATAAAGCCTGCCATGCAGTTTTGTGTTTCTATAGTAACTTTGAGCGTGCAGAATTCCCTTTTGGCAGCATAGTAATTAATTTATCTTTATTGATCTCATGTATCCCTCATGCATTTCAGCAGGGTGGTCTGAAAGCTGCATTGTTGATTGAATGCACAGTCTATCTTCAGATGTGATCACAAATCAGGCCCCATTGGGGAATAGCTGGGAGATTATGTTCTTTCATGCTGCAGTGGTAATGATTAATTTTATCGTACAAGACACAAAGTGACTGTAATTGCTCGTTTGGCATGGGGCATCAGCCTCTGTTTTGCTAGTACCCATCTTACAGTATTTTTTTTTTCAAACGCAACCATAACCTTTGCACTTATGGCATGGTATAGATTTCAGACTCGGCTTATTACATATATTTTCTTCTGCTGCATCTTGGCAAAGAAGGGGCGAGATATTTCAGTTTCAGACTTTTATAATGAGCTGTTACTGCCAGTTCCTAGCGTAACCTGACATTTACTCAAGGCAGGGCAAATAAGGATGGGGAAAAAATAACTGAATATTTGCCCAAGAATCCTTTCCACCTCAACCTTGCCTCCTTCTTCCTGATGTCTTTCACATCGTTTACTTATCAGATGATATATTTCATCCTCATATCTTTAGTGAATTGGAGACAGCCTCAGCAAACGGAACAATAAAAGGAGTCGTATAGACTCTCAAGGATCCAGAGTCCAGAGCAGGGTGTCATCTACAAAATTTGCTCAAAGGCCAGAATTATTTCCAAGTAGAAAACTGAGGCCAGCTTTTGAATTTAATTATGTCTTCTTGACTTCTTTTTTTAATAATAAGTGAGAAAGTTGCTGCTTCGTCCAATGCCGTGGACAAAGAATAAAGGTAAAAATCTAGTTTGAACTGATATTTATCTAGTGTGTTCTAGTTTTTTTTTATTTTGTGGCACTACTGGCCTTTACTTACAGTTGTCAGACAGGAAACTGGCAGGAAGAGAAAAAGTGAATAAATGAAATGAAGTTCACCAGGTCAGAAATCAAACCCTGGACACCTGCGTCAAACTTTGGCTTTGTTTATACAGCACGCGCTCTACTGCTTTGCTAATCTAACATTTTTCTGTGCTTTTTAATACGTCAGGGCACATTGCTTGTATATTTGACTTTTTTAGATGGAAATGTTCTGCTTTAGGTGGAGGATACATTCAAATGAAGACATCATGGTCACGCACTTTTGAATTCATCATAAAAGAACAGTAGCTATGTTAAATTTGAATGAAACCTTATCTGCTCTCAGCAGTGCTGTTAATCTTTTTTTATCATTTCTTCTCTGGTGCTTAATAGTTGTAGACCACCAACAACATGTGGTAAGGACAAATGTTTTTTTGTAAATACGTTTGCTTGTAAACAATACAGACAATTGAGGTGTGAAAACTAGGAGCTCCACTCCCTCTCTCATATTAAGGTAACACTGTTTTTAAGTTCCAGTTGACAAGCTATCAGCTGGTTTGCAGTTGTCAATGAAAGCTATCAGAGTGTGTAGCATATTTTTGTTGTAACTGTTGTCTTAATACCATGCGACTGGAAAACAACACTGCTACTGGTTCCAGTTAATTGTGTGTGGAAAAAACGTACATAAATGCTTTTCTTCTCGTCTAAACTGTAATTGCCTGGGGGATATGTGAAGGCAGGCGATCAGTTGACATGGAGAGATGGGGGACTGCAGCAGCCAGTACCTTCTCAATTTCTCTGGATGTCGCTCTAAAAGCTGAAACACACTTAGATTGTAATAGAAAATTCGGATTATAGGCTGTTTGTTAGGCAACATGAATGTGTGAAGACCAGCATTAAAGGTAGTGAATCCGTATATGCCTTTCCTCTGTGTTTAAGCTACATTAGGCAGCAGATTTGCAGTAAAAAAGCAATATCACAACCACTGGATTTATAACTTCCTCTGTAATATAAAAAGGCCAAACTTGTTTAATATCTCTTGGAAAAAAGACATTTAATTCCCAAGGCAAATGTATTTCAGTCTCAGTTGTGTTCCTGACAAAGTTGTGCAAGTCTGGGCCATCAATGGGTATCAAAGGTCAGAAAAAAGTGAGTAAAAAAAAACCTTAAGAGGATTTTTGGAGAAGTAATCACAAAAGACAGCTCAGCAGAAAGTAAATGAGTCAAAGAACACGCAAGGGAAGAAGAAAAAGTAGTAAAATAAAGTAATGATAGCCGGCTTATGTCATCCTCTGTGACAAAAATGACTGGAGAGTTTGGAGACAGCCGTTGCCATGGAAACTGATTTTTTTATCACTGCTGACAGCCCTGTGGTCTCGCTGTGTTTTTCCAGTGAATGACAATGTCTGTCGCTAAAGATGTCATCCTAAGAAAAGAATAGGTGTTGGCTGTCAGTTGACCAGAGTGCTGACAGTGTCTTTGCTGAAGCTGCATTGTCCTGCATGGTCCACTGAGGATTCCAAGGGCTGCTCAGTCTGGTTTATTTCAATCTGACCACCAGTTCTCATAGTGCTAGCTTGAGCTATCATACTGTAGGTCTCAGATTTAGCAAACTGAAGGAATAAGATAAAGCATAGGTTTGACTGTTTTTAAAGCATAGGTTTGACTGTTTTTAAAGCATGGGTTTGACTGTTTTTGCAGGTTTGCTTTCCAACCAAAAGCAACTCATGTTTTGAACAAATATTTCCATCTTGTCTTCTACCTTAGATGTTTTTGGATTCTTTGGTAATTATGTAAATAAGGACAAGGACAAGGACTCGGGCTCATGTAAAGTTTCAGTGCCCGAGGCAAATGTCCTGCTTGTGATGCCCAGCATTCTGTGCACGAAAGGCGCATTTTTAATTGAAATTAGTTTCTTCCCTCTGACATTGCAAGGTGTGATCACTGCCTGTCACGTTAGCTCAACACAAACATATTTGTTTTTGGTCCCAGATTCATTTAATGGGCTTGTCAAAACTGATGAAAATTAGAGGAGGCAGACGCAGCTGATAAGCTCCCCCTGTTATTAGATGGGTTGGGGTGCTTGTTTTCACGTCTCAGTTTGTCCTAGAACGATGCATAAATGCCTGTGCGTGTTCAACGAGCCTACAATCTACAGAACATCGATGACACCAGCTGAACAGCAAAGCCAGTTGCCGCACAAAATACAGAAAGTGATGATTAAAGTTGGCTTGACTCAAACGATGCTTAAAGCATTTTGCACTTGTTTTGTTTGCACTTTGTTTCAGTCTGCTCAGTCTGAAATGTATGCCTGAAGATAAAACGACTTTTGAGATAAAGTGTTAGTGCTCAATTTTCTTCTCTGTAAAGAGTTGGGGTTTACATCTATTTCGAGCATTTTATGTAGTCTATAATTAGTATGGAATATTCCATTTAAGGTTTGACTAGTGGTTTTGATGCCAAAAAGAATAGAAAATGCTCCTTTTTCTGTTTTTACAAATAGAAGAAAGGTTTCATGAATCTTAAACTGCCTCACAACTGATCTCTGATCAGTGTAGAATTAAATAGTTATGATTTAAACTGTCAAACGTACATTAGAATTTGAACTGAGGACAACCAAGTTCTGTCCAGACTCATTAAAAACTAAGAAGTAGCCTTTTAGGTTTGTGCAAATAGGAAGCTTAGAAGAAGATGCTAAATTTAGCGTCATTAGCCACTACCAGCTAGCCAGTTGTAATATTCTTCCAGTGCTTACAAATTGTTTGTATCTTATTTATCACTTTGTCACACTTTGTTTTGTTTGTTATTTTTTGGCATTTTTTTATTCATAGTATCCAAAATGTTGCCACAAAAGCTATTCAAAGGTATTGTTGGCTTCTTCATTGCTTTTGCAATCGAGTGTTGTTGGCCAGCTACACAAGCAGTCAATTATGGTCTATTTTGAAAACACAACTGGGCAAATGAAGAACTACTTCTTTTCGTACTTCAAAATAAGAGTCTCATAAATAGATACAGGATGTCAAAACACAAACATTTAAAACAGGGGCTCATAATGATAGCTTAAACTGACACAACAACTAGATAGTGCTTTGCAGGGCAGACTTTACTTTGACTGTACTCTGTACAGCCCTTAAACATAGGTGTCCAGTGTGTCGAGCTTCAAACACACATATTGAGAGCTCAAGACAATAGCTTACACTAACTTCACCAGCCAATATCACATACTGACAGTAGACATAAAGGGCACCACATGAGACAGGTTTTATTTAGATGAGAAATATTACGGTGTTTAAATATCACAAGATTTCATGGCACCCCTAGTGAAGGAAAAAAAAAAACAACGTTTTTCTGCAAATCCTCTGTGGTTTAACATAAAATAAGTTATATGTACAATGCTTAAACTAAAAAGTATATTAAATCATGGGATATCTATGTCTGACTGAATGCAGCTATCTCACGGCAGTTCAGCTACATAATCACAGCTGTGCTTCTCCTTATGGCCAAATGTTGTGCCTGCTTTTGCTGTTATACTGGAATATATCAAATTGCAGTTTATTGGTGCTATAAGAGACTGAATTGGGATGATGATGGAATTTTACTGCTTTCCTGCAGCCCATAATAGGGAATAGTTGCATTTGCTTTACAGAGGATGGTTTTATTGAAAAGCTAATCTTGCTGAGGTTATGTAGACAAATGACAGCATGACACAAAAAACTGAAACATCTGCTCCCTGCGGGATTTAGTGGGCATAATTGCAAAGTGTTTTTATTGTATTTGTTGTTCAAGTCAATTGTCATGTCATAAAAGTGCAAACACTGCACATAAGGAACATGAGTGAGTTACAGGGAGCAAATGGAGAATAGAAGGAGTGATTGACAAGGGAACTGAGAAAAGAAATGGAAAAATTCTGATAATGAACTTGAAACTTAATTTTGAGATGTATAATTCTTGTTTTCCTCTTTTTTTACACCTGACCTCCTCCACACTTTCAGCTTTGAACACTCTTGTGTTCACGTTGATGCTGCCAATTTAACAACTTTGTTGCTAGACATATTGACTTTTTTAAACCCCAGCAGCTACTTCAGAAAAAATGAGCCTATCAAAAGCAGTTATGCCTCCTGAGAGCCAAGTCTTGTTCTCTCACTGTCTTTCTATTTCCCCTATGTTAAGAGACGCATTAATGAGGACATGTGGGGTGATGTGTTACTGTGATACAGTCTCTCCACTTTGAGACACAGAAAAAAAAAAAAGATGGAGCTTACATATTTAAAATTTTCTCTTTGAGCTCATTTCCATGTAAGTGTAGCCAAAATGTCAACTCTGGTGTGAATTTGCCATCATTCGGAACTGTCTTTTAGCTCTGTATGCTGGGCTTTACACTTATAACACACCTACATAACTGCAGAAATTCGTAAAGGTGCAATATGCACACACATTTTCATGCAGACGGCTAAACACAATTGAAACATACTGGCAAGCGACAAAAAGTGCTAAAAGGCAAATGGTTCAAAGTGTTACCTCAGGCTCTCACATGAGGAAAATGTGTTCTCTGTCCACTTAGTGCACACACAGCCTGCCTAAGAGCTCTGTTTGACCTTCTCAGCTTCTCAGTGTCCAGAACAAAACTCATCACCTCGTATGTGACCCGCGCTTTCACATTTGCTTGCTTGCTAAGAGTTGCTGTTGAACTATAGTCAGAGATCTTTTGACAAAAATAAAAACGCAACTCAATCTGAAGCCACTTGGAACATGTGCAGAGAGCAATGTAGTGTAGTGAGCAATTCTTGCAGGTTTTACTTATCCTTTTTTTTTTTATAAAAGTACAATATTTCACCAATAATGAGATGCTTAAGAGGTTTGACAAAAAATATTGTTCACTTGATAAAAATCTTCAAAAAGTTCTAGAAAACATACAAGAAATAACTCAGACGTGACAAGACAATAACGGGATATTTCTCTCAAAACAAATCTCCAACCAGTAGTTTGGTAAACACTCAAGACTTATTGAATTAATCAAGCAATAATGTACATTTGTGGTCTTGTTATAAACATGGCTCCATGTGCTCTAGTGCTATTCAAATGGGCAGAGTCTTCACCTTTGAGTTTGATGTAATGGGACTTCCCACCAGACAAATTCTCTTGCTGCATGTTCACAGGTCACCCCCATTAAAGTTGCAGAAAGGCTATTGGATACAATGATATGAAGCATTAATTGCTTCTTCAAAACCCCTCCAAATCATTATTTACGGGTGCTCCTATTTCCATGCCTAAAGGAATATGAAGTATAAAGCACATATGCATACAGACTGCTTTTATAAATATTAGGAAAGAACTGGTCACTTTTAGGATCTCAGTGAGTTCAAGAGTGGTACCATGATGGGATACTATCTGTGCAGTAAATTAATTCCTCAAAATTCCTTACTCCTAAACCCTCCACAGTCCACTGCTATCGGTATGCTAAAGTGGAAGCAGTTGTGAACAACAGCAACTCAGCTGTTGTAGGCCACATAAATTACAGAGCAGGAATCAGCGCATAATAAGGCAAACGGTATACAGAAGTTGCCAACTCTCAGCAAAGTCAATGGCTACAGAGGCTTTCAGATTAACTCAGGATTAGTACATAGTGAACTTCTAGGAATAGTTTTCTATTGGTGAGCACTTGCTTTGCAAACTCTACAATATTGCAGAACATCAGGTGAATTAATGTAGGTGAAATAATGTAGAGCCACTGGTCTCTAGAGCAATGGAGACCAGTGGGGATTGCTCTAAGACTGCAAGGAAAGCTCTTTAAGAATAGGAATGGTAAAGGTAAGCGTCTCAATACTGAGACGCTTACCTTTACCATTTCTATGATAATGGTAAGTATGTTCTACATCTGTTAAATAAATAGTCAATATCTTGTTTTGCACAATTCCTCGAGGTTCATTACCAGAAATGATAAAACTGAGACTTGGGGAACAGTTTTGTAACATTAGTGGACAAACTTTAAGTGTTGTTTGTGTGATGCTGCATTCCCAATTCCAAACATTCTTGCTTTGAACATTGGCTCTCAATCATGTCTGTCCCTCCGCCTGTCAAAACCGATTCTCTGAATCTGTCAGAAGACGTCTCGATGGACCAGTTAGATCGTGGGTTATAGTGAACCCCGGGGGTCCGTCACAGTATTTTGATGTCTCCAGGAAGCAAATGGGCTCTCGGGAACTGTCTGAGGGCTCTGTGTCCTTTGTTGGCCAACAGTAGCCAGTAAATCAACGCTTCAGAAAGAGAAAGAAAAGACATTTCAGTGCAGTATAAAGACTTTGAACTTCTCAAAACAGCTACTGAAATGCCATGTCCACTCACAGTTCTTCATCCAGTAACCAGCTCAAACACTTTGTCCTCCCAGTGTCAAGATCAAAGACATCTGCCAGACACAAACCGCTTTTCAGTCCAACTGACACCTCACCTGCTCTGACTTCTCATTGTTTTGCTTCATGTTTTTGCAATTAGATTTTTATTCACATTTTAGCCCAACTATCATAACCAAGCTAGTTGTATCGAAGTCACACTGCAGGGACTTAGACAAAATACTTTAAATTTTTCAACATGCACTTCATAATGTCTCTTCTAGCAGACACATGATAGAGCTCTAATAGACCCAGGGGAGATTGTTAAAATAGCAGGGCAGGTTAGCTAAGAATTGCAGTGAAGTATTCCCATTTGGGGATCATCAAATAGACACAGAAGGGATCTATAGGAGCCTTAAGCCACTTCCTTACAGTCAAGCTGGACAGATATGACTGCTGGGATGAGTCCCAGGTGGATGTGAGATACTTCACAGTACCCTGTAGCTGTTGCTTGTCATTATAAGCTGGGGGGATATAAAGGGTGACTTCTGTTACTCGGTGAGGAGGCAGCAGTGCTCTTTGCTGCCTTAATGATTAAATGGGGTTGCAGGAAGATGAGTTAAGGGGGAGGGGAGGTGATGAGCTGACATGGAGCAAATGAAAAGAGACTGCTTGGCTGCCGTAGAGATCTAGGTGTGCCTCGTCTTTAATCATAACAGCTTGAAATCAATTTTTTGCTCGTTCTCCTTTTCTCACATTTTCTCTACTATGCACAACGTGCGACTCCAGAGAACAGAAACAGAGAGAAGCTTGGGCGTATCCATTTGGCTTTCACCCTCATCATCTCCAAGTCTCTGAATCTGCAGGGCGTAACTAAGCATCCTCTGTTCTCCATAGCCTAGCTGACTCTTGATCTTCTCCAGCCCTCTTTCATCCTCCACCGGCCTTAATGACAGACTTTTATTTAACAGACTACTTGGAAAATATATTAGTTTCATTGGCGGTTGATTAAAATGAAGGAAGAAATAGCGTGCTGTCTTTCCACATCGCTCCTCACCTGGAAGCCTCTCCATCCTCAAGTGCATGCTATTTTAAACCATGATTGGTGCCATTAAAGTCAGCCACTTGTCTTTCCTTATCACAGGCGGCTCCAATGAACCAACAGGATGACAATGATGATAGGGTTGCTCTTGAAGATGACAGGCTTCATAATATGATGTCATTCACATGATCATATTCAGCTGTTTTCTTCTTCAGCCCACATTCTTGCTGTTTTATAATGCCACAGTAAAACCACAAGCTGTAATGTATTACATGAGATAGACCAACACAAAGTAACACATAGTTTTAAAGTTGAATAAAAAGGATACATGGTTTTGAATTTAATAAGATGTCAGAAAATTGTGGCATACATTTGAATTCAACCACCTTAACTACAGTACCACTAAATTAATCAAGATATGGATAAACAAAATCCAGTCTAACCAAGTGGCCTGGCTGGACTTGTGTAATTTTAGTATATTCATGCTGTTCTGTGAAGGTCTCAGAGGTTTGTGGAGAGTATTTGTAATCACAAAGCTATCAGGAAGACCAAGTAACATAACAGACAGTAAACATTGTGGAGATGTTTAACCCAGGATTAGGTTACAGGCTTACAGACCTAACAAGATAAACCTAAGAAGGCACGTCATCCACCTACCCTGAAAGGCAAGGAGAACATTAATCAAATAAGCAGTCAAAAGGCCCATACGTCCTCTGTAGGAGCTGCATGTATCTACAGCTACGGTGGGAGAATATATTGAGAGGACAACTATTAGCTGTGCATTCAGTACTCTGTTTTAATTAACCCACAATGGAACATTTTGTCCTGCATTCAGAATACTATGTGGAGGAAAACTAATACTGCACATCACCCTAAACACACCGGGTCCATGAACAAACATGCTGATGGCAGCATTATCCTGTGGGGATTGTTCTTCCGCAGGGACAGTAAAGCAGATCAGAATAGATGAGAATCTGAATGGAGATAAATACAGAGCAAGTTCTCTAAACAACAAGCCAGTTCTACAACAGAATGGTTTGGATCAAAGTGCTTTCATATGTTAAGGTGGCCCAGTTGATGTCCAGGGCTAAATCCAATTTAGTGTTAGTGGATTCCTAAAAAATGATGATCACATGGACACTCCATTCAATAAACACACAATAAAAAGCAAAACTGTCATCTCCAGACATGCAGGCTGTTAGAGACATACCTCAAAAGACTTGCAGCCATAACTGCAGAAGTATTGATTGAGTCAAAAGTATTGACTCAGGGTGGCTGAATACAAATGCTTGCAAACCTTTTTAGTTTTTATTGATAAAAAATTTGAAAAACCATGTGTACTTTTCTTCTATTTCACATTCATGCACTGCTTGGAATTCATCAACTAAAATTCCAATAAAGTACATCAGCGTTTGTGGTTGTATAATGATAATAGGTAAAGGTTCACAGGGTAATAATGCCTTTGCATGGCCATGGAGGTTTGGAGGTTGTTCGCCTCTGGAATGTTGCCAAGCAGCAGCATCAGCTTCTGCATGAAAGCATTGAGTCAGCAGTGCGTGCATCTGTGTGTGTGTGTGTGTGTGTGTGTGTGTGTGTGTGTGTGTGTGTGTACGAGAGAGACAGAGACAGAGAGAGAGAGAGAGAGAGAGCAGTGCCTTCCTTTGTACAAGCTTGAGCAATCTGTTCTGGCGAAGCGCAAAGAGTAAACTGTGACGAGAGACCCAGTTCAGACATATGTTTAATGTAGTACTCCTCACACGCACAGTCACAGTGGTATTCTTTCACATATGTCGCTGCATATTCCTAAATGTATTTTTAAACTGCCTGATGATTGCTTCCACAGACATGAACACACATGCACATATTAACATGAACACTCAACTGAATGCAAATCACTTGAAATACAGCAGACGTGTGCGGTTCTTACAGAGATACAGGGTGGCTGCTTGAAGCCCCCGAAGCGTATGTCAGCTCCTCCCTCCATCCAACACTGGAGAACTGCATTTTAACTAAACATCTGACTGTGTCAGCACCAGTTCATCACAGCAGGGACACAATACCCCCCAAACTTCCCTTCCCGCCCCAAATCCACCAACACTGAAAAAAAGCATGCACATACCTTCTGCCCCTTCCTATGTCTGCTCTCTTTTATGTTGGAAGGCTGCCTTCGCAGAAAAACACACAATAGTTCCAATTGGCGGACAAGCATACTCAGTTTTTTGGGCAATGAAAAAAAAAAAAAAAAGCATGCCAGTGTTTACCTACAAATGCAAATGTCCTAACACATGAGATGTTTACATAGTTAAATGAAACCACCCACTGGGCTGCAGCAATTAATCAGCTCCTACCTACACTGCATTAACATTAAGGTTGAGTCACCCCATTAAATGCATAATCCTTCAGGGAAAGCGGTTTTATTGTTAGGTGAGGGAATATAACAGCAGTTTCATTGAAGGGTCTGTTTAATATTCAGGGTTTACAGAAGTTGATGCTCTGCACGGTGGAACAGATCTGAGTTTTTAGATTGACAAGGGCACTTACTTCATCCTGATCTTGATCTTTAAAAGAAATAAAAACAGGTGTCATGTCTAATTACGTTTGGCCCTAGCTGTCAAATATTCAGAATCTTTCCATGACTACGAACCCACACATCAAACCTACAAAGAGAACCAAAGCAAAGTGATGAAACATAAAAAAATCAAACTATTCTGTTATTGATTGCAGTGACCCTTTGCTGGCACCTGCCTTGCATTTTATCTCAGAGCTATCTTCAGAGAGTAAAAGGCAGCTTGATGTGTTCTACGTGTCCAGTCTCTTTTTAGCATTGTGTTGAGTTGTTCTACATATTGGTCATCATTCTCATTACACAGTAGTTCCCCCCCCCCCCCCCCCCCCCCCCTTTTGGTATTTCACTGACATAAGGATAACCTCAGATGATATATAATTAATTGTGGACAGCTTGAAGTTGAGGAGAGGGTGCATGGTTGACTAGAGGAGACAGTTCAACTGACTGAGCTCATCAAGTTACAACACACGTTATGCTGTGTGCTTGCAAACTGAGGTTTGACTCACTTTGGAGTTGATCTCTGGTAAACAACTTATCAACTGTTTTTTCCTGATGATTTCCACGCCTTTGGATTGCAGGATAAATTAATGACTACTACGAGTACATGCAGAATGTACACCAGCAAATAAAGGACTGCTGTGTTTTTGTTTTTGACACATAACAATGTCAGATGTACTAATGTGCTTTAGGCGAATAACTTTATATTCAGATAATAAAGTGGTGGGTGTGCTGTGAAACTTGAATACTGATGCTGTTGTGAATGTTTTATTTAATACCTAATTCACTAATCAGAGTAATAGAGACCACCATCATCCATCACCAGTACCATGGAGAATGGCAGGCCAGTCTTAAAAAAAACATGTTATAGGGTGCCGAAGATTCAACACTGAGGCACAGTTTCACCATCAAAAACCCTAATCTAGCGGCCAGGGATAAAATGGGATTATTTAGATCGAAGCAAATTCATTTGTTAGAATGGCCCAGTCAAAGTTCAGACCTAGATTCAAAAAAGGATCCTTGATAAGCCTGAGCCTAAGCCTAAGATGAATCTATTTTGTAAAAACAGAGTTGGCGAAACATCTCAGTCCCTTGATGTGGAGATTTGTGATTGTAAGAAAGAAATCAAAAATGATGTATGATATTCCTTTCACTTCAGAAATATGGAGAACTTTGTATTGGTCTTTCACATAAAATCCTAATAAAATATAATTGGTGAAACAGTTTAAGGAGTTTGAATATTTTGCAAGGCACTACATAAATATTCATGCAGTCAACATAGTCTGATATACACCACCAATGTGTAAGGAATAAAAGATGTAAAAGGAATTGTTTTTTATATTGTGTGTTTTTCTATTCTCCAGCAGCAGCACAGGTCAAGAAAAGCCTTGCTTCTACATTAGGATTCAATGTGCCACAGATAGTTGACCTTCAGTACTGTAAATGTTTTTACCCCTACTCCTGCATTACTCACATCCAACAGAGACTCGCAGTGAGTATTGACAGTTGGCATCTCTAGAGAAAAAAAATCACCCTAACTTCCTAATCTCGAGGTATGACTTTTGAAGTTGATTTATAGACACACTAGTTGTCCGTGATGTGTGAATATGTTCTTCGTCCTCTCCTGGGTTGAAATCTCGGCCAGACTTTGCAGTTGTCTGTAACTACAGCAGTAAGTCAATGCACCATAAATCACAAAGTTCTGTGCTCAGGTTTTCATCAATACATCCCCAGAGTGGCTGCTGCTTTGAGCATAGAGCACATACACAATCCTTTACTCTGAAGAATAGAAGCCCTTGATGATTAGGCCTACAGTGTATCGACCGTTTGGGGGGTATGAAGCAGCAGTCCACCAAAGTTACTCATTACCTCTGATTTAAAATGTACACAGAGAGACGAGCCATGTGATCCAATTCTGAGTCTGAGGATAATAGTCCAGTTTTGTTCATGCATCAGCGATGGAAGAATGAAAAAAAGCAATTTATGAGAGAGAGAATTGGACCTATTGACAAACACAACCCATTTTTTTCCATCAATAACATTTTTGCAGTCTTCTCTACATTCACTTGCCCAATTCACTTACAATTCTAGAATTGCACCGCTCAAGGTGGCAGCAGGTTGGAGTAGCTCTGTTACTTTTGATTCTGATTTATTCCTTTTTGGGAACTATTCCTCTTGTGGTGGATACAGTTTATTTTTTTTTTGGATGACTGTCCACTCCAGTGTCGGATGATGTGCATCTTGGAGGAGTTTTCTTAATACTTTCTATTTTTGGACATTTGTTATGATGCATTGCCATGGCAATGGAGTTGTTTCTTACAACCGGGAGCAGCTGATTAATATCTCAAATGCTCAAATAATACTTCAGCTACAACCCCAAATCCCTGATGAGTTGAAAAGGAGACGCCGTGGATGCAGAGCAGGAGCTAAGAGAAGAGAGAGAAGGAGGAAGTTCAAACCATCTCTTCCGTCGATTTTGATGGGCAATGTGAGATCGTTGGGAAACAAGTTGGATGAACTCCAAGCCCTGCAAAAGACCCAGCCAGAGTACCGGGCATGCAGTATCATGTGTTTTACTGAGACATGGCTGCAGGATCATATCCCCGACTCCAGCGTCTCTCTGCCGGGCTTTTTAACCATACGAGCAGACAGAGATTTAAAGAGGAGCGGCAAATGTAAAGGAGGTGGACTGGCAGTACTTGTGAACAACAGATGGTGTAATCCAGGACATGTTACTGTGAAGTGTCATCTCTGCAGTCCAGATATTGAACTGTTGGCAGTAAGTTTTTGTCCATATTATTTACCCATAGAGTTCACCAGTGTTATTTTGGCAACAGTTTACGTTCCACCTTCCGCTGTTGCTGACACTGCATGTGATGCCATCAGCTCAGTTGTTGCTAAGCTACAGACACAAAACCCCAATGCTTTTGTGGCAATTTCTGGTGATTTTAACCATGCTTCACTCTCTGCTACACTTCCAACGTTTCAACAATTTGTCAGCTGCTCTACCAGAGAAAACAAAACATTGGATTTGTTTTATGCAAATGTCAAGGATTCATACATCTCTACAGCAAGACCTCCTCTAGGCAAATCAGATCACAATCTTGTTTTTCTCTGCTCGAAATATAAGCCCCTTGCTCAGAGGCAACCTGTAATAAAGAGGACTTTGAGAAAATGGTCACAAGAAGCTAAAGAAGCTCTGCAAGGTTGCTTTGAGGCTACAGACTGGGACGCACTGTGCCAGCCACATGGAGAGGACATCAATGCCATGACTGAGTGTGTAACCGACTATATAAACTTCTGTGTGGATAACATCATCCCCACCAGAACCGTGAGATGCTTCCCCAATAACAAACCTTGGATCACCAGTGACCTGAAGGACCTGCTTAACAAGAAAAAAAGAGCTTTCAGAGAGGGAGACAGAGAATTATTGAGGATTATACAGAAGCAACTTAAAGTCAAGATAAGAGACAGCAAGGAGGTGTACAAGAAGAAGCTGGAGAGCAAGCTCTGGCAAAACAATATCAGAGATGTGTGGACAGGGATGAAGAAAATCACAGGCTTCAAGCAGAAGGATGATCAGACCGATGGAGGTCTGGACAGAGCCAATGAACTGAACACATTCTTCAATAGGTTCAGTTCAGAAACAAGCTTCGCATCCTCCTCTCCTGCTCACAGCCCTAACAGACATTCCATCTTCCTTTGACCCACAGGACCCACAGCTGTCCAGTAACACCTCACATTTTTTATCTTCCACCTCAGCCCTAGACCCTTCTACTTCTACATGTTTGCCTTCAACCATATCAGAAGATGCTGATGCTTCCTTTGCTTCCCACTTCCACCTGTGTGTCTCAAGAAGTCAGGTCAAGAGACAACTGGAGAGACTGAATAGGAATAAGGCTGCAGGTCCAGATCATGTCAGCCCTAGAGTCCTGAAGGCCTGTGCAGAGCAGCTCTGTGGGATTCTGCAGCACCTCTTCAACCTTAGCCTGGCCCAGAAGAAGGTTCCGGTGTTGTGGAAGACCTCCTGTCTTGTTCCGGTACCAAAGAAAACTCACCCATCAGTCCTCAATGACTATAGACCTGTTGCCCTGACATCTCACATCATGAAGGTCCTAGAGACTCCTGTTTGCCCACCTGAGTAAGCAAACAGTAAACCATCAGGACCCCCTTCAGTTTGCTTATTGCTGTGGAGTTGGAGTTGAAGATGCCATCATACACCTGCTTCAACAAACCCACTGTCATCTGGACAAAGCCAGTAGCACTGTGAGGATCATGTTCTTTGATTTATCCAGTGCATTTAATACAATCCAACCTGATTTGCTTTGTCAGAAACTCCAAAAGACTCAGGTGGAGGCCTCAACAATCTCCTGGATCAAAGACTACCCGACAAACAGACCACAGTTTGTGAGACTGAAGGGTTGTGAGTCTAACCAGGTAGTCAGCAGCACAGGAGCACCACAGGGGACTGTACTCTCACCATTCCTTTTCACTCTGTACACCTCAGACTTCCAGTACAAGACAGACTCCTGTCATCTGCAGAAATACCCGGATGATTCTGCAGTCGTGGGGTGGATCAGAGATGGACAAGAAGCTGAGTACAGGAAGGTGGTGGACCGCTTTGTGGCATGGTGTGGAAACAATCATCTTATTTTGAACGTGACTAAAACAAAGGAGATTATTGTAGATTTTAAGTGAAACAGGAATAAGTCAAAAACTATTTCTATCATGGGAGAAGAAGTGGAGGTGGCGCAGGAGTATAAATACCTTGGTGTTCACCTGGACAACAGACTAGAGTGGAGATGCAACTGTGAAGCCATCTACAAGAAGGGACAGAGCAGACTGTACGTCTTGAGGAAGCTTAGGTCCTTTGGTGTTTGCAGCAAGATGCTGCATATCTTCTATAAGTCTGTTGTGAAAAGTGTGATCTCTTCTACCATCATCTGCTGGGGAAGCAGCATCAGAGCCAGGGACTTAAAAAAGCTCAAAAAGCTGATAAAAAAGGCTGGCTCTGTTCTGGGGACTCCTCTGGAACCTCTGGAGATCATTGTGGAAAGACGGATTCTTCATTAAATGAAGAACATTATGGAGAACCCTGAGCATTCTCTTCATGAGACTGTCCTACAACAACAGAGTGTCTTCAGTCAGAGGCTTCTTCAGATCTGCTGTAAGACGGAGCGCTACAGGAGATCCTTCCTGCCCACAGCCATCAGCATCTACAACGGCTCTTTGAGGAAACCTTCATAATATGAGCTATAACAACATTTAATTTCCCTTTGGGATTAATAAAGTATTTTTGAATTGAATTGAATTGAATTGAATGGCTCTATAAAACATGCATTTCAGAAGAAACCGTCTCTTTCAACTACATTAATTTTCATATAATGTTTTTTGAAGTTCTTTTAAAGTCCGAATCAACTGCTGAATGTGTTACTTGACAGCAGATAAGTAAACTGTGTTGAACTTTTGATTCTAAACTGAGGCTGAGTGGTCAGAGCTGAGAAATTGTGCTTCCACAGTAGCTAAACCCTCCTATTGTCATCATGGCAGTCAAGAGGGGAAAACGTTCTGTATCTCCCTGTGCACCAGCTCCCATCATAAATCACTCCACATCCCGCAGCCGAATATGCTCACATATTGCCAGCATGCCAAATATCATGAGGGAGAAATAAATGTGGTTGCCCAAGCTCTGAAAGCATTTTCCTCTTTAAATCACAAACACCAGAGGTCAACAAACACTCTCTTAATATGTTACTGTGGAATATGCTCTCAACATGTGGCCAAAGGGGAGTCATGACTTATTTCAAAGAAAGTTTGTTTATGTAGCTGCTGCTCACACCTCATACAGATTCAACAATTGCACTTCTTATTCCCAACTTGACTCAAGGTATTTGCCATCTTTACAGTAGTAGTGGTACAAAAATCTTTTTTTTATTAATTGTGTTTTTCAGCAGAGTCCTCTGTTGCTTGTTGTTGTTTCACAGCAGGGTGGTTTGAATCTCAACTTGAAGCCACTGGGGAGTTGAAGATTTTTCATTTTCAAACAGTGCCTGCATGGGCTTCCATAAAGTGCTTAACTCGCCAACCATTGTCCAATTATTAGTTTGGTTAACTGGAAACTTTGAGCCAGCTGTTGACATGACGTGCATTGCTGTCAGTACCCCTGTATTTAGGCATGTAGTACACAAAATATAACAAATATTTGAAGCAGATTACTCCAACATACTCTTAAAGTCCAATGAAGGGTAGGCAACATGGCAATTTGAAGCATGCTATGGGTAGCTCATTAGCAGTATTAACTTCTAAAACCCTAAGTGCAATAAAGTGGTTGGTGATGATGGAAAGATATATTTAACTAATTACACTGTAGTGCCCAAAACTCAGGTCTTGTTTTATATTCTACAAGTAGCTCTACTTTAAACGTCTCCACAACGTCATTCCTAAGTTGTCTAATGTCTTCCTTGGTCTTCATGGTTCTGTTTCCTCACTAATGTTCTCTTACAAACCTCTGAGGTCACACACGTATCAAAATGCATCTCAGCGCAGACCTTTTGTCAAATCCACGCTGGTTTATTAACGGCACTTTCCTTATTATTTCTTGAACAAATGCTGAAAAAGAATTGCAGATGAGCACTAGCAAAGATGAGCCCTCTCAGTCACCTGTCTGGTGAGAAGCTGTTGGTCATTAAGCGGGCACCCGTATCTGCAGGTAAAAGTCTGAAAGGTTGACTTGGCTTTTCCAAGCATTGAATGCAGTATAATTATACATAGCAGTTAGTCTACAACATAATATCTTTGAACAGAGGCTATACATAAATGTGAATGTACAATTATTACTTCCGCAAGAGCTCTTCTGATGTAAAACGTTAATGCTGTATGTCCCTGCGCCTTCCATTCAGCATACAATGCTTGACAATAAGGCTTTTATATTCAGTACTAATCAGACAACTCATTAGGCAGTAATGAGCCGTCGCTGCCTGCTCTTGTCGTGTTTGGGGGAACTTGGGTGCATGGGGAGAAGTGTTGGTGAAGGCAACACACAGAAGCCCTCACTCCAGTAGTCCCACTCCAATTATGGCAGCATTTCACCTGGAAAAAAGCCCACTAACCCAATATTCACTTTATGAATAATGATTGTTTGTGCGGGTGTTATATTTGTAAATACACGTTTGCTCTTTGATTAATAGTTTTCTAGACATACTAATTTGTTCAATTTGATTAGAGTGTTAAATGTATTATTTATTAGCTGAAACTGCTCTCCGGTTAGTCATCATGGGGGCAACTAGAAGATTTAGCATAAGGACACAACTGCACGCAAACAGACGTTCTCATATCATTTCAAACGTGTTCACATGACAGGTGTCATTTTTAATATTTATTGGTGTACTTAGTCCATGTACACTCACAGGTCACTTAATTAGGTACTCCTTGCTAGGAGCTGCATTGGGTTGCTGGCATGTGAATGGTAGATTTGCTCTTAACAACCAATTGAACAGGTGCACCTAGCAGATGTATATACTTTGGGTAGGAAAGCTGACCTTTTCTCGGCATGTTTCTGAATGAGCACAGAATGCAAAATTACTTGAGTTTTCTTTATTTGTGAAAAATATTTTCTAAAATTCTCTAATAGCATGACTGATTATAACCATTTGAATAAGGTTGTTAAATGTAAGATTCTGATTTATCACTTGCTTTGACTAATGCCTTTCACTGGAGCAGTCTCTTTAAAAAAAAAAAAAAAAGTCGGATTTTTTGAAGGAGGAAACTAGATGAATTTGATCTAGACAGTGACACAGCGTATTGGCTAAGAATTGGAATTAATTTACTGAAGGGCAAGAATAACACAGTTAAGTGTGATTGTCACTGTAACGGATCACACATTTGCTGTAGTCCTGCAATAAAAAGGTTTATCTGGGAATTTATTGATCCACTGTTTTTTTTAGTGCAAGAATCCTACAAGCATTTATAATATCACAATAGTATGTTTTCCCAAATCATTAGGGTCTACCACAAAGATGAGTCAATCACTCAAGCCTAACATTGGTCAGTCCTTTGATTTAAACCACATCATGTCAGATTGAGGACATCAAACCAACCAAAGTAATTATTGAGTGTGTTAAGAAAGTAAGGTCAACATAGACTTTCTTAACACACTCAATACTTACTTTGGTCGATTTGATGCCCTCAACAACACTCCTGTGAGGAAAGCCACTCCTCACCCAGATGAACAGGCACTCAGACTTGAGACAGCTAATGTCAGAAGAATTTTGAGAAGACTTAATGCACGAAAAGCAGCAGGCCCTAATAACATCCCAGGCCGAGTGCTCAAGGAGTGTGCAGACCAGCTGGCCCACAT